>NC_141029.1:15430000-15610000 GCF_052040795.2 Danio rerio
CATTCTGGAAACAGGAGATGAACCCCTGGTCTAATTCGCCACCTGGCTTGAGAAACCTGTTCTCAAAGACTTATTGTTGCGAAGGGATGCTATGCAAACTGGGGTAGTTCCAAATGCAGCTTTATTATAAGAATAGTCAATCAGGCAAGGGTCAAATACCAGTATAAACAGTGTAGTAGGCAATCCAGAAGCAAATCCAATAAAACAGGCAAAAGGTTCGGGGCAGGCAGAAAAGGGTCAAAACACGATAAACAGTCCAAAAGTAAAAAAACACAGGCAACAGGAAACAAGAAAAACGCTTACGTAAGGACAGCAACAGCTTAACAATACTCAGCAACATGTGTGAGTGGCTTCAACTGTGAGAGTTTAATAAGTCTGGATCTTGAACCGGTTGTGTGTGTGGCCTGACTGGGTGTTGTAGTCCATAACATGGCAGATATGTAGTTCAAGGAGTGTGAATGTTTACCAGCGACCTTTGGTGGTTAGCGATTGCTGGTAATCATGACACTTATTATTTGGGTAGCACACATATTCTGAATGCCTTTGACAGAGTTCAAAAGAGCCATTTTAATCTAGATTAATTTAGAAAAGCTGCCATGTGAAAGTGAACTGCACCAATAACAAAAAGTAAAAGTCTATAGCTGTGAAAGCACCCTAAAACAATTATAAAAATGACATTAATGTCGTTTGCATTACCATTCAAAAGTTTGCCATTTCTAAGATGCATCACCATTACGTATGTATTTTCATATCCATTACTTATGCATTACCATTCAAAAGTCATCTGCTCACTAGGTTATATTGAAAAATATAAATAGCTTTTTATTGACTGTGGATTAATTTTAGATTTATTCCTGTGATTAAAAATTATCAGCATCATTACGACAGTATCTTATCATCCTTCAGAAACCATTCTAATATGATGAGTTGATACACAGGAAACATTTATTTTGTGTGTCTGTGCTTGTGTGTACATGTGTGTGTGAAAACTGTGGTACAGAACCATGCAAATGTACCATTAAAATGTACTTTTATTTATCAAATGCAGATTAAATTGTGCTAAAAACTTTGAAGTTAAATAAAAAATAAAAAAAAGAGGTTTCAATTTCCTCAAAGAATTCCCAAAGTAAAAAGTTCCACAGTTACAGTTTATTATTAAATGTGGTTTAACTTATAATTTATACCTGTGATTAAAAGCTGAGTTTTTAAAAAGTTAAAGGTACCATAGTTTCACAAAATTGTGAAGCAGGAAATTAAACACTGATAATTTAAAAGATCATTGAGCTCCATTTGCATAACAATATCTCCAATCATTCATCTTTTATAGGACTCTGCTGGTGGTACGAGTTCATAAAACATGTCTTTACACTGTTAAATACCAGGCTACATGCCTAACAACTTTAGACACAAACTTGTGATTTAAGAACAAGTTTCACTGATCAAGGGCTAATCCAGAAACTACTCTTAAATTAGACTTTAAAGCACACAGTGCAGTGTTGGTGGAGGATCACAGGGAAATGTTCATTAGCAGCGGTCAGAGCGTCAGTAGAGAAGTAGAGGTCTGTGAGCTCCAGACACTCAGTACAGGCCTGGATTTGCGTGAGAGGAGGTTTATAAATAGCAAGCCGCTGATGTACCAGCCAGCGTGACTGAAATGTTCTCAGTACGAGCACAGTTCGTGTCACATACGTAATTACTTCTGTCCCACGGCCTGCTGATGGAATTAAGCAGCTTTTGAGAGGTCTGCTCTCTCGAGGTCTCCAAAACTCTTTTAGTTCAGAGGAGAGAGTTTAAATGTGTGTCTCGGGATACCAAAATGCTTTAATCAGACTCATGTACATGTGGGACAGGCTATTAAATTAAACACCCTCACATGATTTAGGGAGTAGTCAGATGTGAGTTTGGACTTTAATATCATCTTGTCTCACAAAACAAAAATAGAGGCTGTAAGGTTGAATCCCAGTCCATACATACATTCCCATTCAACACCAAAAATAGGTTGCTGTCAAATGTGCACAGCTAGAAAAGTATGCAGCTTGCTGCTTAGAGCTCTGTTTTTGGTGTTCAATATAGTGTCCTTGCTATAATGCAAGAGTGTGGTCATGTTGGTCACGTTTTGGTGACACTTCACACACAAAAGTGCTAACTGTCAATTGTACACTTTTAAATTAAGTATCGGATCAAAATCCCGCCTAAAGTTTCATGGTCACAGATGAAAAGTAATGCACTTAAATTAAAACATTGACATTGCCGAATTATAACACGCAAACGCAAGAACTAAACACAGAATAAGAAACAACAAAGTTGTGTACCTAAAGATAATGGGCGTAAATCAAAAATGAAAACGTGTTTAGACAAAACCCGTTTTTCCGCTCAAATTAAATGTTGTGTGCTTACAGTCTTTTCCTCTCGCTCTTGTTCCTACTGTACATTCTGCACTTGCATTTCTAAAACATGCAATGAGAGTTTTATTTAAATCACAGGTGGGCTTCAGCGTCATCCACTTGTTGAGATTGACAATTGTTCTTCTAGCCAATCAGACGAAGGGGAAGCTGACGTCACTCTGATGCAACTCATGGCTGCTCAGTGTGACATATATGAATTTGTTTGTTAACAGGAGTTTGAGATAAAACAGACACCTGTCAGTGATTGCAGGGGATTCATATAAATATTATATACAGTTGAAGTCAAAATTATTAGCCCCTCCTTTGATTTTCTTTTCTTTTTTTAATATTTCCAAAATGATGTTTAACAGAACAAAAACATTTTCACAGTATATATGATAATATTTTTTCTTCTGGAGAAAGTCTTATTTGTTTTTTTTTGTTTTTTTGGCTAGAATAAAAGCATTTTTTAAAATTATTTTTTAAAAACATTATTATACAAGGTAAATATTATTAGCCCCTTTAAGCTATTTTTTTGATAGTCTACAGAACAAACCATTGGTATACAATAACTTGCCTAATTACTCTAACCTGCCTAGTTAACCTTTAAGCTGTACAGAAGTGTCTTGAAAACTGTCTAGTAAAATATTGTTGACTGTCATCATGGCAAAGATAAAATAAATCAGTTATTAAAACTATTATGGTTAGAAATGTGGAATTAGAAATTGGAGAAAAATAAACAGGGGGCCTAATAATTCAGGAGGGTTAATAATTCTGACTTTAACTGTATACTGTAACTTTTTAGACCTGTCTGTTATTACGAGGAATTCTTATCAAAATGATCATTTATAATGTAATATAAGACATCTGTCCTGTCCACAGCATATTCACCTAACCAACTTGAAAATGAAATCTCTGTGTTGAAAATGCTTAATCATGCAAATTCACAATATAATTACTGAGTTTTACTTGGCAATATCACAGAGTAATAGAATTAAGCTGGAACACATTAAGCTGATGTGAAAAAAATAGCGATGATGAAAACAGACTGTGTTGTTGACTGGTTTTGTGGTCCCGTCTGGTCCAAAAAGTTGCACGTGAGCACATTAAATGAAAGACAGACAAACTGCGTCCAATCCTGTTTGACCCCCTAATCCCAGTTCGTTTGGCAAGTGTAAGCACTGTGCTGTGGTTGTGTAGTGTACACATGCAGAGTAAGTGCATCAAGTGTGAAACTGCAATGTCACTTTTAAGGGACTGTTGCATATGGTTTTAGAGCTCATTCTGTCAATGAACGGGAACTGTCATCATTTGTCAAAGGTGCAAACTCCTCAGCAGACATCCGAATACTTGCAGCATGATGACCTGAAAGTGTATGAGCATCAATTTGATCTGGGGTGCGTATCCGAAAACCATCGTTAGCCAATTAAAGTCACAGGTTGCGTTGTTACAAACATAAATGATTGATTTGGCGTTTTCCAAAATCAAATTCAACGAACATTAGCAAATTGCGTCGCAAACTTGTATGTTTATAACTACACCTCTATAGAGCTGTAGTTATAAACATATTTCCTGGCTGTGTTTTTTTTTTACTTTTTAATACTTGGTTGCAAATCATTTGCAGTCAATCACAGCTTGTAGTCTGGAATGAATGCATCACCAGATGCTAAGTTTAAATCCTGGTGGTGCTCTGACAGGTCTCTACAGCAAATGTCTTCAGTTCCTGCTTGATATTGGGGCATTTTCCCCAGAGTTTTGTCTTCAGCAAGTGAAATGCAAGCTCAATTGGGTTCAGATTAGGGGATTGACTTGACCATTGCCTAACATTCCAATTCTTTCTCTTCAAAAACGCTTTGGTTTCTTTTGCAGAGTGCTTTGGGTCATTCTCCATCTGCACTGTGAAGCGTCATCCAATAAGTTCTGTAGGATTTGTCTGAATATGAGCAGATAATATTGCCTAAAACTCTTGAGAACTCATCCTGCTGCTTTTGTCAGCAGTCACATTATCAATATATACAAGAGAACCAGTTCCTTTGACAGCCACCATGCTACAACCACCATGCTTCACCTCTTTAGAATCATGAGCAGTTCCTTTCCTTCTCCATACTCTTCTCTTGCCATCACTCTAGTTAATTTCATTTCAAATCCATTGTGTCAACTCCATGTTTGGCTCTTTACATCATAGAGCCAAAAATGTTAGAATTGTGTCGATTAACTGTACCTTCCGTGCCTGCGTGGAAGGATGTGTTTTTCATACTGGCAAGTGGCAGTGGTTTGTATTGTTATATGACAAAGAAAAGCTGGAACTAGTGCTGCACACATACAAACAGTAAACAAAACAAAAAATAAAAAATAAAAATCTGTTTTCAAGTATCATTTTCACAGTACTTCTCTCGCACCACAGAGGGATTTGCTCCTGCAAGTATGTCTGATAATATGATAATCTGAGAGGCGACATGCAGAACAAATCAAACAAACTAGCCAGACAGAGGTTCACTAAAAGCCCAGCTATCAGCTTCGTGTGTCCTGGAAATATTAAGAAATATTAATTTATTCATTCAATTTTTGGCTTTGTTCCTTTATTAATCAGGGGTCGCCACAGCGGAATGTACTGCTAACTTATCCAGCATATGTTTTACACAATGCATGCCCTTTTAGCTGCAACCCATCACTGGAAAACACACAAACACTCATTCATACACACTACAAACAATTTAGCTTACCCAATTCACCTGTATCATAACGTCTTTGGACTGTGGGGGAAACCAGAGCACCCGGAGTTACGCCAACACGGGGCGAACATGCAAACCTATATATTTTTTGTGGACTATATAACAGTAACTTGTAAAACTGACAACACAGAAAAGGTTTATATATAAACAACACATGGGAGGAATATCATTGAATCACTTGAGTGAAATATTAAAATCCTGACAGTCAATCACAATCTCTTTAAAGAGCTTGAGCATTTAAAGCAGTAGATGACAAACCTTCAGTGTCTGCTTACAATAAACACAGTGCTATTCTTAAATGCAGTTATCATTCTTGCAGTACACCTTATGACTCATTCCACTATGTATAAAATAGCCGCTCTAGCGCATTTTCAAGATGGCTGCCAAATCAACTCTAACAGACACCGCAAAGAGAGAGTCGTCGTGAGTCTGTCACACAAAAAGATGAACCTCCAGAAGTTCACAGCAAAGAAATGTGTAGCGAATCATCTGAAAGGTCAGCTGTCGTCGTGTCAGTCGTGCTCTCCTGTCACACTCAGAAACACTTACTCTCAGTTCATAAGTGTAGGCTTCAGGAAGCAGCTTTCTGTGAGTTACACTCCTCCAAACCTCATGTCCCCGAGTCTGTCAATCAAACTCAATGGTGTATTCAGGCAGGCAGAGGATAGAGACACACGCGCCAGTTACAGTTCAGACACACTGACATCCTCCACAAACTGTAAACCTGTTCTCCATCATGCCGGATGACATCAATCACCTCAGCTCAGGTATTAAAAACCTCTAATCTTGGGCTGTTATGATATTTTTGCAGCAGGAGATGTATGGTTTTAATAATTGCCTACGGCGGACTTTTTAAAGGCATCTCATAATTACGGCTCACCTTTATTAGGTTAGCATGTGTAGCAGGGGTCGCTGGATCTCGGAGACTGAAGGCTGTGGGTGGAGGGGTCTGTCACTTTTGGAGTGCAGGGTGATGGATGGTCACTCGCACTGGTAACCAGCAAACACACACACACGCACACAAACCATTAAACCTGGCCTTCATACCAGCACACAGCCGGAGCTTTCTTCTTGTTTTGATGTAATAAAGATTGTATCGATCAATCAGAAAGTCATTATGAGCTCGATCACTGTAGGCAGGGCAGGTTTTGAATGCATGACTGTGATTGTCAGGCCACACAAAACTGTGAGCTGAGCTGAATAAATGTGCAATGAACAAAAGAAAAAAGTATAGGAGTCTAAGTCAGTAGTTGTCAAACTGGGGCTTCTAGAATGCTTGCAATGGGGCCTCAGGAGGTAGCATATATATATATATATATATATATATATATATATATATATATATATATATATATATATATATATATATATATATATATATATATATATATATATATATATTAGTGCTGTCAATCCATAAAAAAAACATATTAATAACACTTTTTTTTTTTAATTAATTGCGATTTATTGCGATTAATCGCATTTAAAACACTGAAACTTGCAATTTTGGCTATTCAAATGTAAAATTAATGTAAGCGCAAGACAAAAACTATTTAAATTCAAAATATAATAGTTTTTTAGAATTTTTGTTTAAATTGTAACACAGATTTATTCATGTAATCAACATACCCACAATAAACCATCAAGATCCTGGCTTGACAGCCATACTTATTACAGAAATTAAAACAGGCATGTTAATGCCATTTGAAATTTAAAACAATCAATGCCAATAAAGAAAAAAAGTTGGATTCTATGTGGACTGCAAAAAAATGCCAAAATACAGGCATTGCAGATATGGAAAATGGAAAATTATAATAATAATAATAATAATAAAGTATTGAATACAAACAATTGCACTCATTGTAAAGTTCCCGCAAATGCACAGAGACCCCCGATGCCCGCAAATGAATGATAATCTCCTACAAATCGCTCGTCTCCCGCCTGGTCCTTAAATACGTTGCACACACCTCTCCACCGCATACCTCCTAGCTCTTTAGGTATGTCTCGCGCGCACACGCCCCTACTCAGATACGTCGCTCACTCAACCCCTGACACAGACACACACACAGACAGACACATACACACACAACGCGCCAGAGCGACTCCCTTCAGATTCAACACGCATGATCGCTCTGGAGAGCCTGGTGATGCGATATATTTATTTATTTATACACAGTTGAAGTCAGAATTATTAATTTATTATTATTAATTTTCTTCTTTTTAAAATATTTTCCAAATGATGTTTAACAGAGCAAGAAATTTTTACAGTATGTCTAATAATATTTTTTCTTCTAGAAAAAAGTCTTCTTTGTTTTGTTTTGGTTAGAATAAAAGCAGTTTTTTTTAAAAGCCATTTTAGGGACAAAATTATTAGCCCCTTTAAGCAATTAGTTTTTTTTTTGATATTCTACAGAACAATCTACTGTGCTACAATAACTTGCCTAATTCCCCTAACCCGCCTAGTTAACTTAATTAAGCTAGTTAAACCTTTAAATGTCACTTTAAGCTGTATAGAAGTGTCTTGAAAAAATATCTAGTAAAATAATATTTACTCTCATCTTGGCAAAGATAAAAGAAATCAGTTATTAGAAATGAGTTATTAAAACTATTGTGTTTAGAAATGTGTTGAAAAAAATCTTCTCCCAGTTAAAAAAATAAACAAGCAGTCTAATAATATATATATATATATATATATATATATATATATATATATATATATATATATATATATATATATATATATATATAATATATATATATATATATATATATATATATATATTATCAGTCTACAGACTCAAATATAGGTAAAGTTTATAATTGTGTCATAAAAACATCTTTTTTTAAATCCTGTTGACCTCACGTTGGTGGATTGCAGAGCTTGTGGAAACATTCATATTTCTATAAGCACATGCTTTGTTAACAGGGGCAGAATGTAAAATTGACACCCAGCGGTTTATCATTGCAGTCCAAATTCAAAACAATTTTTCAACCAGCCTCTCTTTCGATGACTCCAATCAGAATGATGCCAGAATGATGATACCAACAGGAGCGAGTGTGCCTGACAAAAGAAAATCTTCTATTTCTCATGGCTGAACAACAGCACAAACTACTATGACAATGGTAGCCTCGGTCACCTCAGGTATTGATAATGTGCTTTTTTCATTGTTAAATGCTACCAATTTGAGTTTGAATCAGATCTTAAAAATAACAAATTGTTTGAAATTGAACGCTATAACTCAACTATGACAACAGATATTAATGACTCAGCATGTTGTTAAAGAGCTTTAATATGTATTACTTAGATTCTAAACATTACCAAATAAATGTTGTGCAGTTAAAATGTTAAGGGTCAATATTAATAGCTCTATATGATTTTTTCAACACATTTCTAAACATAATAGTTTTAATAACTCATTTCTAACAACTGATTTATTTTATCTTTACCATGATGACAGTAAATAATTTTTTACTAGATATTATTCAAGACACTTCTTTACAGCTTAAAGAAATTTAAAGGCTTAACCAGGTTAATTAGGTTAACCAGGCAGGTTAGGGTATTTATGCAAGTTATTGTGTAACAATGGCTTGTTCTGCTAATAATTTTGACTTTTAAATTGTGTTTTAAAATTAACAACTGCTTTTATTCTAGCCAAAATTGAACAAATAAGACTTTCTTTAGAAGAAAAAAATATTATCGGACATACTGTGAAAATGTTCTTGCTCTGTTAAACATTGTTTGGGAAATATTTAAAAAATAAAAAATAAATAAAATAAAACGGGGGCTAATAATTCTGACTTCAACTTATAAATATGTATATAAATATAATGATTTATAGGGTAGAAATGCTGAATATTTGGTTATACTATTCTGAGATCACTTTGTGTGACAGTTCTATCTATAAATATCTGTACAATTATATCAACCAACTCCTATTACGGTATTAACAGCCTGCTAGGTAACCGACAGTTTCATTGATAGGCTTAGCAGAATTAGCTGGCATACTTATAATTGCTCATAGTCAGCAGAATGTCTGTTGTGAATTATTAAAATAACATTTTAGCAAGTATTAAGCAGTCTACATATACTTTAATGACTGCTAGTTGACACATACTGTAGTTGCAAAATTGCTAATGCTAAGTAGAATGCCTAAAGTACACGATCAAAATAAAGACTAACATTTTTGTTAATCCATTTGCTCAATGAGGGCACCATAAATAACGAGAAAAATCATGAAAAATGCAGAGAATCACAGCTCACAGTGTAGAAATATTAATTAAAACAGGATAAAAATACTGAAAAGTGCACTGAATGCAAATTCTTAGCTTAAACCTCTGAAGATGTGATTCATTAATGATTTAGCAGCAGACACGCACTTCGATTCAAAATTAAGTTTTGGTGCCTAAATCTAACAGTGACTAACCAATTGTTGCTGCAAAAAGCTCAGTGTATTTGTGAGCTTTTCAGTCACAGTCTGGAGGCAAAGCTAACTGAACAATCACATGTGCGCACAACACTGCAGCGCCTTTATAATCAGCCGTGACTAACAGAGATGGCTGAACAAAAGTTACAGAGCAGAAGAGGTGACTTCATCACTTATCGAGATGTGTCTAAATTCATCCAAGTACACCTGGGGAAATGCGCTAACACACACAGAGAAACAAACAGATGGCTTTCTACAGCGCAAATTAATCTATCAATTCCAATCAGCGAAATATGGCAGCTTTCAACTTGAATCAACAACAAACTCACTCTCAATCGTGTACAGAGATTAGCGTGCGGGCAAACGCAAATGAGACAGAGAGAAAGAAAGAGAGAGAGAACAGTGCGGCATCAGGGCTCTCAACAGGCCAGCGCTTGGCAGAGAGGGGCATGTTTTCAAAGTCAAAATTACACAAGAGACAATGCATCAGACAATGAGCAGCACAGTCTGCTCTCGCCACAGCCAAACTTCAGAGGACTTCTGCACAAACACAAGCTGAACAATATACAATTTTCAACACATCTGCTCTAGGCTGATCAACTGATCAGCACAAAAATGTATTGGAAGGATAGGAAATGTTTTATGAAAATGTATGGCTCTGATATTTCACACTTATTCTTTAAGTATAAAAAATAACCCAAATTTATAATTGTACTTCATGTGAGATGACACTTATCTTTCTCTCAAACAAACATTCATTCATTCATTCATTTTATTGTCGGCTTAGTCCCTTTATTAATCCGGGGTTGCCACAGCGGAATAAACCGCCAACTTATCCAGCAAGTTTTTACGCAGCGGATGCCCTTCCAGCCGCAACCCATCTCTGGGAAACATCCACACACACATTCACACACACATTCATACACTACGGACATTTTAGCCTACCCAATTCACCTGTACCGCATGTCTTTGGACTGTGAGGTTCGAACCAGTGATCCAGCGACCTTCTTGGGGTGAGGCGACAGCACTACCTACTGCGCCACTGCCTCGCCTCAAACAAACAAACAAAGCAATAAAACAAATCATGTATTTATTCTATCCAGTAACAGGCTGTTTTACTTTGTTTTTAAGCAGTCACACAGGTAACTTTTTGTTAACCACACCTGAGACCCTTAAGTGAGGTGTTCACAGTGTGTGTGAGTGTGTGTACACTTGGATGGGTTAAATGTAGAGCACAAATTCTAAGTATAAGACACCATACTTGGCAAAGTCATCACTGACTTAAAAAAGAAGAAAAAAAATAATCTTGATTTCATAGTAATCCAGGGCTAAATGCTAGAGAGAGAGAAAGAGAGAATTTTGTTGTAGAAAAACAAAGAAATGTAAAAGCCTGAAGAAGGAGCATCTGGAAAGCATCCCAGCTCCTGACTGAGTGATATATGGAGAGAGAAAAACCACTCACCGACAGCCAAAGAGAGAGAGAAATCTTTGTTTTAGACAGTAAGCATTTATCTGTCTCTCAATCAGCACACCTGCCTGTGTGTTTGTGTGTGTGTGTGTGAGAGAGAGAGAGAGAGAGAGAGAGAGAGAGAGAGAGAGAGAGAGAGACTCCTGACTCAGTCTTTGAACATTTGGAGGTGAGAAGACATAAACACAACAGAGTCTGAAAGTGCCTGTTCAGCATACAAGCCTTAAATACATTTACAATGCTGTATAACCGTATACAAATCTTCTCAGCTGTTTATTTATGTTCTTCTTCAAAAGACAAATATTGGACATCAAGCAGGAATCCAAACAAATTCGTTTAAAATAGGAAGTAAAACCAACAACAAAATAACTTTCAAAAATACTTTTCTAGACTACATTTTGAAAATAATTAGGCCTACACTGCCTGACAAAAGTCTTGTCGTTGTTCCCAGTTGCAAGAGCAAAAAATAATAACTTGACTTCTAGATGATCGTTTGGAAAAGTAGCAGAAGGTAGATATTTCAGATGAATCATCTGTTGAACTGCATCCCAATTATCACAAATACTGCATGAGACCCACTGGAACCTGCATTGACCCGCGATTCTCCCCAAAAATCAGTCAAGTTTGGTGAAAGCAAAACCATGGTTGGTATACGGGCGTGCAAGACATCTGCTTGGTGGATGAAAACATCAACAGCCTTAGGTATCAAGATATTTGTGCTGCCCCTTACATTACAAAACACAGGAGAGGGTAAATTCTTCAGCAGGATAGCGCTCCTCGTACTTTTGCCTACATATCAAAGTTCCTGAAAACAAAGAAGGTCAAGGTGCTCCAAGACTGACCAGCCCAGTCAACAGACATGAACATTATTGAGCATGTCTGGGATAAGATGAAGGAGGTGGCACTGAAGATGAATCCAAAGAATCTTGAAGAACTCTGGGAGTCCTGCAATAACGCTTTCTTTGCCATTCCAGATGACGTTATTAATAAGTTATTTGAGTTATTGCAGAGGTGTATGGATGCAGTCGTCCAAGCTCATGCGAGTCACACTGAGAGTTCCACTGCACCATGAATTTATAAACAGTTTTTAAAGTAGTAATTAAACAATTTAATTCACAAAGATAATTCATCAAATTAGGTAATGATGAAGAAAATGTACATTTGTGAATATAATATTTACATAATAAAATAAAGAAATTGCCTTTAAATTCTGTTATGTTTGTCGTGAGAAAAGTAACAAGTTATATTACACATGGCAAAATCAAAGTTAAACTTAAATTTTGATGAAAAAAAAAAAAAAAAAACGTATAACCGACCAAAACACTTTAACCTAGGCATTTGACACAAGCATGATCAATCGATTCGATATTTGAGTTACAAAAGACACAATTGGAATTAGGATTATCAAATTTAGATTTAGATGTGGGGTAGATGTTGTGTAAGACTTTTAAATGTAATTCTTCTTAACTTTGCTGACAAAATTTGTAAGGAAGGAGCCAAGCTTTCATATAAATCACTTTGATGCAAAATGATTGACTAGAAGTCAAATAATTAATTGTTCCTAAAACTTGAAAAGGCAACAAGACTTTTATCAGGTAGTGCATATATTTAGAATTTTATATTTATATCTACAAATTAAGCACAGTAAAATAAAAAATGGAAAGGATCAGATAATCTTTATTTACAATATTTCTTTGAGTAAATTGTGAGTAAATAATATTTGTTTGTTTTGTTCTTTTCTACAAGCTACTGATGATATTTATTCATAAAAAAGAGAATATAAAAAAATATATATTATTTATTTATTATTTGAAATTTATCCAACCTTTAAATATAATCATTTTTTCCCCAAACATGTAACAAGTTAATTTCATACATTTAGCAATACCTCAATTCTTTTTCATTGCTGTATATGTGTATTAATTGTCCTTATTTATACAACTGCATTTAATTATTTACATTCTGCATTCTTCCCTGCATTATCCACAAACATTGTTGGTTAAATTGTTTTGGATTTTGGCCAACTTGAGAACCACTGCACTACTCAAAATAAAAGAAAAAGAGAAAAGAAAAACACTTCTTCCGCACTTAGATGCATCATATCACAGCACAGAGAACATCTGAAACAATCTCCTCCATCTGAAATACAAATGATGACACACTTGCGCACACAGCCTGCATCAAGCTTTCATTCTTGCCAATTTAATTCCACTAAATTTCCTGGTCTGTTTCTGTTTATGTTCTTGGCATAACAGTTAAAACCTCAGACAGATATCCAGTGTTTTTCCTCTGTCTGGATCTGCAAAGAAAAACAAAAGCAAGGAAACTCATCTGCAAGCTCTCTGCTCGGGTCTTGTCAGCAAATTTGACTTTGCTGAGAGACGAATGACTGCATAAAACAAAGTCTTTAGTGTTAAATGATTTATCACAAACCTTTCAAATGCAGATAGTGTTAAAGAAGACCTATTAGGCCCCAAAAATAACTTTTAAAAGTGGTTTAAACAGTTGTGTAGCTACAGTGTGTGCATTTAGCCAGCCTCTAATGGTAAAATTAATTAATTAATTCTATGTTTTATAATCACACTTCATTAAAACTCTGTAGAAAAACTTGAACTGACATTTTCCCTTTGTACATGTCATCAGATGGAGAAGTCCCACCCAGTAGTGATGATCTCTTTCCCTGAGTGAGAAGCAGCCGTCTGTCATAAGAGTTTTTGCACCGCAACTGCTGAAGTAATGTCATTGACTGCAGCATAGCATGGCGCCTCAAAATTTCTGCTTTCTGTTAAGTTGTTAATATTAAAATGAAAATATGAGTTCCTTAAATCATGTTTTTATTTTATTGTTACGATAGTGAAACAACGTAGCCAGGATGATGTTAATAAGGTTATAAAGTTCACTGTTCTCTTTGAAGATAGGCACCCTATAGAAGGGTGAAGATAGGCACCCTTATAGATAGGGTAAGAAGCTCTGGTGTTCCATGCCCTCCAGGAGGAGGTATCGGGGAAAATCCAGAATACGCTGGATGGACTATGTCTCTTGGTTGGCCTGGGAACGCCTCGGGATCCCCCCGGAGGAGCTGGAGGAAGTGTCAGGGGAGAGGAAAGTCTGGGGTTTCTTTCCTAAGACTGCTGCCCCCACGACCCAGCCCCGGAGAAGTAGATGAAATTGAATGTATGAATGAAAAACTAACAATAACTGGATTGCTGGGGAATGGCAGGGCTGGACAAGGCTAAACAAGACTATATACAATGAACTGGCACAGGACAGCAAACATGAGAAGACTATAGAGATTAACAAATAAACAGGTGAAGTGAATAAACTAATAATGGGTTAACAAGAAGGGTGGTGTAACAATCACCAATTTAAGGACTGTAGATTGATAATGAACTACACACAAACCAAAAAAACTACCACTACCAGAATGCTTTGAACCAATCTCCCCTGCTTCAGCTGATGGTCAATTGGACACAGCTGCGGGTCATTCCCAATCATTACCAGGACTATATATTTCAGTTTGTGTTCCCCTCTTATTGTCTGTTTTGTTGTTGCTCCTAAGATGCCCGTGTGTTCTCTAACTAGTTTTGCCTTGTTTTAGTTTAGTTACAGTTTTTTTTTTTTCATTAAATGTGTTCAATGCTGCGTTTAAATCCCACTTTTTTGTTTTTCCTCTGGACTTTTTTTTTTTTTTTACACTGGACCGTGACAGGTGGGACTAGACCAGGAATGCCCAAACTTTTACAAAAAAAACAAAAACCAAACTTAATTTGAGGCTAGTGGGCCGAATAGTAAATATAGTTACATTGGGTAAATTCCTAAGTTATTTAACAACATTTAAAAATGACTAGAAAACAATGCTTTAAATTAAATAATAGATTTTTTTGTTCACATTTTACAATAAAATTATTACAGTAAAAACATTCTCATTTATAACAGAATTACACTAGTTTATGCCCTACTTTGGGCATCGCTGGACTAGACAAAAGACAGTAAATGACACAGACAACACAAGCCATGCACCCATAAGAAAACAGGACTAGAACATGCAGCCAATGAGAGAACCCATTAACCATGTTCACATAAAACACAAAACACAACACTAAAGCACATGGCCACAATGTAAACACTAGGTCACATGCTTTACACAATACCAACACAAACAGAACGCAACACGTTCAACAAGCACACAATAAACGAAAACAATTACCGTGCACTCAAACATGCGATGAGCATGTTCTATCCCAGCGCAAACCAAAACCAAAACCAACTAGACCAGTGGTCACCAAACTAGTTTCTGGAGGTGTCCAGCAGATTTTAGCTCCAACCCTAATCAAACACACCTGAACAAGCTAATCAAGGTCTTACTAGGTATACATGAAACACCCAGGCATGTGTGTTGATGCAAGTTAAAGCTTAACCCTGCAAGGACACGGGCCCCTCTGAACTGAAATTGGTGGTCCCTGAACTAGACTGAGCTCTTAAGAAAAAAAAGCACGCTGTAGACAGAACAAACACACCAGGACAAGAGCGCGTATCCCAAGCACGCTGGGACTTTGCATGGCTGCGTCAAGCCGAACATGGCCAAGACGGTGCTCATTCAAAGAAGACAGACAATGACAGGAAATAGGAGTGCTTGACCTGAGAAAACTCAAACCAAGCACAACATACTAGACAGGACAGGACTAGTGTCTGGACTCTGCCACCAAAACAAGAATTAACAAGACCGAAATGGCAGAATCCTGACAACATCCTGTAAAAAAAGGGGAATAATAAGCCCCCTTTAAAGGCTAAAACTCGCTGCATACATTTTCAAAAAACAGCCAAGAAAAATGATTCATCCAAACATGTTGATCATATTGAGTATATCAACAAACTGATCAAGTTTCAACCGATATTTACTGTCTTTGGCATCAAATGCATTAAAATGACCAAATTTGAATCAACATTCCTTCCTAGCAGGAGGCTTGGCACGATAATCTTTGTTGTCTGAGCATGACAGCAATTTCTGCTAACTATATGAAACTCATAAACAAAAAATGAAAACATTTTTAGCGCATCAAGGTCTGGTTTTAATTTCAACCGTTTATCCTGACACACTCACTCTGGCCTTACTAAACACTGATTTTTGAACATGATAAAATGACAAGGAGTTCATTGAGGATACATCTACGAGATGCGAAACACTGACGTTAAAACAGTAAATAAACATGAATATTGTTTGTTTTCAGAGTAAAGAATCATATTATGTTTTGGGGGTTGTGACTGGTGCGATGTGACCTTCCGTGGCTCAGCGAGGGTCTGGATGAGCGGGGAGTATGAGTGGTTTAGCCCTAAGCTCTTCAGACAGAGATGGATGAGGAGTCAAACTCACAGGCGCAAATATTCTGTTTAGTGTTGCCTTGAGCAGGTGCTGGATATTACTTTGATACACACCGATGTGCAATAAAAATAAATAAATATAAAACTCCTGGTCTCAGGCCTGATCCTGAGTGGAGAAGTACATTTACACTTTTTTCATTTATTTGAGAGAGGGGGAATTATATTTTACTTTTTAATGAACCAAATTTCTTTAAAGGAATGTTTTATATAAAAAGGCAAACACCATAAGCTGATTTTTTCACTGTATAGTATGGTGTGGTTTGGTACGCTACAGTATTGCTCAGCATGGTTTTTATTTCTACTGCAGTTTAGTCTTGCTACAGTTGGGTGGTATTTGCACTAGTTGCAGTGATGCTACTGCCATGAAATCATCCTTATATTTTGGGTCGTCCCATCCAGCGCTCACTAGATCTGACCATGATGCTATAATTTTTGGGCAACCTTTTTTTTTTTTTTTTTTGCAATGATATTAAAATGGTTTAGAGGTGCAAACCCACAATACAGTAATGCATAGGTCTCAAACTCAATTCCTTGAAGGCCGCAGCTCTGCACAGTTTTACTCCAACCCTAATCAACCCTAATAAACAGCTGATCCAACTAATGAAGGTGTTCAAAATGACAAACTATTCAGCAGGTATTAGTTGGAGGTGGTTGGAGATAAACTATACAGAGCTGTGGCCCTCAAGGAATTGAGTTCGAAACCTCTGGAGTAGTAGCTGCTATTAAAATATTTTAAATGTAAAGAGTCCTATAAAACATCAACGATGGTAGTGACTATTCTCTCTGACCAATTGGTAAAAAGCAGTGTGTAAACCTCGCATTTTGGTAATGGTGTGTGTGGAGAAAAAAAATTGTGTGCACTGTAAACATATCTGTAAATTAGCAGTTTTACATTTTTTTGTGATTCATGTTTTTATTTTTCCAGCTTATTGATGCTTTTGAAAGGCATGATGGGCCTTTGATATTTTTTCCAACAACTTTTAACCTTGAAAAGTATGAAAACGTGACTTTATAAATATTTTAAACAGTTTAAAGTGATTTATTGTCTGGTTTGGTGCTGTATATTATGCTACAAAAACCCATATTTTACTTCTTATACATTATATTATTTCAAACTACTAAATTGGCAACATTAAACGTCAACAGAGCAGAGATCAACATCCCATAACGCAATTCACAACCCTAAATAAATGAAAAACACAAAATATGGAAACTGTTCATTAGCAGATTTTTTTTACAGTTAGGAGGAAAAGTTTCCCTCCATTTTTACCAATCTTAGAAGCTTATGAAATAACAAGTTTGTGTCCAAAGAGATGGTGTAAAAAGCCCTAGCATTAGAAATATGATGTTGTCTTTTGTTAAAAAGTACAACAGGTCTGTAATGTAACCTTGAAGAACTGATTTAATTAAATTTGATTGATTTAACTGATTTCGTACAGTTAGTCGCACCAAACCATGCAGTAGTGGAACAGCATCAATGTATGCCAATACATCTGTCATGCCAAATTTGAATTTTGACACCAACTGGTATTGGTTTGCATTTTAGAAATTAATGCATGTTTTAACAGGCAGAATGGGGGGATGAGGGGGATAAAGAGCTGTTTAAACAGTGTATCTTGTTCATGGAGACAACAACTTAACTCAATATTTTGTGCCATGTATACACTGTTAAAAAATTGTGTTGGGACAACATAAAGAAATTAAGTTTTTAGCGGACTAAACATAAACTATTAAGTTGTCCCCCAAAAAATAAAGAATTGTGTTGTTTCGGTTCGATTTAAATAAGTAGTTTGAACAAACAACAAAAGTTTTGTTGAGTGTTCATTGGCAGAAGAGGAAAGAAAAAACAGGATCACAGTTAGGTTTTTCAGATTTGTGCCTGCTGATATAAGTGATTCCAGTAAATTTCTGGAACGACTTTTACCCGTAAATTCAAATATGTGCCGTACACATATTTCTCTTCAGAGATTTCTTTTTAATTAGGTTATATCTTATATAACTATATGTTTATATTTTTATGAAAATATAAAAGCTTGCTTATCATGTAAGGATTTTATAGTGTTTGTATAGTGATGTTTTTTATGTTCTTGTTTTTTATGTTCAACGTAATTTTGTTCTGCATTACAATTTTTGAATGACCATTTGAATTTTTTAATTGTTTTGAATGACAAAATAAAGGAAACCGAACTGAAAACTGAAACTTCATACAGGCAAAAACGTTCTGGAATTTTTCGGGAAAAGACTATTCACACATCCAATTCAAAATACAGGTGATTTCTGACATCATTAACCATAAATAAGCTCTGAACGGCTGTGCTTGAATTCGTAAACATACAGTGAGTTGATGGTTAATGGTTTCACTTTTGTTTTCACCATTCATGCACCTACTTTTGTTCCAGAGTAAACCAAAAAATATTACCATTCGAAGGCAGAAGTGTTTACCACAGCTAAAAACAGCTTTGTTTACAAATTTGACTACATTACAAATGCTGATAATATAAACAAACACTTTTGCATGATGGGATGTGCATTTGAATGTGTGCTGCAGCTTGTGAGTAACATGAAATTGCTACCTGGCCGCACAAAATAATCATTAATTATTTCCGTTTTACTTATTGAGTCTGAACGATCTTTTATTTTGAAAAATGCTTACATCTCTGTCACTTGAACGCCACAATTTAACCTAAAATCTAGCAAAATGAGTAAGAAACATATGCCTTTAGAAAGGTTCTTTGTTAAGAGGAAAAGGCACAGTGAAGGACCCATAAATTGCCAAGGAACAGATCTGCAACCCATTTGTCAACAAATAAGGTAAATCTAGCATGTATGTGCAAGAAGATCAACAGTTGGAGAGATCGCAAATGACAGCAGCTTTTTAGGGGTCATTCGGAACATAGTAATTTTAGCTGACTAAAACGCAGCAGCTAAATGTTTCTAAAGAAAGAAGGATTCAAAGGCACTTATTCTCATTAAAAAAAAAAACAAAAAAAAAAAACATGGAGGTGAATGCGTCTGATTCGCCCCAGCATGTCCCATGTTATCAAGTTCTAAACCTGAAAGCGCTCTTTCCAGAAAATTGCCAGAGCGAATTTACCAGTGTTTTCAAAATGGGCCCAGGCTCACAAGATCCCTTTCTGGAAAATCGCCAGTTATTTTCTGGAGAAGTCTGTATGAAAGGGGGTTTAGTGTACAACTGTGTTTAGAGTTTACGTTCAGCTTTGTAATGGCAAATTTCCAAACAGCAACAGTACACACCACAGGACGTTTAAAATGCAAAAGGCATGATAAGACTTTCTTAAAAAGAACATTTGGAATAAATTTTACATTGTGCAGTTGTAATGTAATGTCATAAATTCGCAAAAACATTAGTGGTGGGTAGTTTTCAACACATTCGAACAGTTTTTCAAGATTTATTTTTTACTGAAAAACAACAATTCCCTTTAATTGCTAAGGCATAAACCTGTCCTTCATCAAAGCTGCTCGGGATGACAAGCATCTCGCAAACTCTGCATGAGACTAATTGTGTGCCTTGGCTTAATTCCCCAGGCATTTGACAATTATAAGAAACAGAACACAATATCTGACGTTCAAATTTTCCAAACAAAGTGTTCCCTGGTTTTGGCAATAAAGCGGTTTTCCATGACTTGAGCAGGAAAGTTGGACTGTTTGCTCTGGACCGAAGGCTGCTGTGGTACTGGGGTGTGGAGGGAGCTGTGGTCTCTGTATTCAGGCCAAAGCAGAAGGAGAATAGTTTTCCCAGGGTACTTTGCGTTTACGTTATGCTCTCCCTGTACTGCTGGCAAAATACCCCATTTGCCTGACATGCACACACACACGCGCGTGCGCATGCAGACTCTGCTAATAGAAAGCTACATCGCTCAAGAGCTGAGGCTTTAAAGAGAAAGAAATCTTATGCTCCTTCTCTCCACTCTTTCATCTGCACTTCACTGCAATTAAGGAGGAAGAAGAAGAAGGAACGAAGTGGCCACTCAGAGGAAGTGGATTCGACTACCCTCATACACTCAGACACAGACGGAGAGCTAGAGAAAGTGCATTTGAGGAGAGAAGAGGGGAGCTGGTGCCTATAGGGAAATGTCCAAAAACCTGCATGTCTTATATATGTAGACATGTGGGTTTTAAATACATAAAAATTTTCCTTGGAAGTGATTTTCTCTTCTTAAGCATAACTTCCCCACAGAGATACTCAAGAGATACAACATTGATTGTAATAAAATTTGTTGTTAACAAGTTTTTTAGCTGAAAGTCAAATTTGCTAAAAAAAAATAAATAAATAAACAAATAATTTAAAACACTGACATCATACAGTCATAGGGTCAACATCATACAGTCATTGTCAATATTGCAGCGATGCATGTCGCACAGCTCACATAGAAACCTTTTCAAACTGTTTTAAAGACCAGTTTTCTGTTGCAACAAATTTACTGACTAAATGAACTTCTTCGATTAAAATTCTTTGGCCCTAATAAAATTTCCCCCTTTTCTTATTGATATAACTGAATTTCACCTGTGTAACAGAGGTACATGTGACACAAAAAACCCTAACTGCCTTTTAGAAGGCATTGTAATGTTGCTATCATTTATTAAAAACAGCATACGTGGTGAGATTTTGAAACAGAACTAGTAATTGCATTAATATAGCAACCCAATTGTGACTTCTGCAACTGTGGCCCTAATAATCCAAAATATGTATAAAACAATTTGAATTAAAAAAATAAATAAATAAATAAAAATGAATAAATAAATAAATCTGTCATAGTTTTTTTTTTCTACATGTTTCATTCAAATAAATCATTTACATCATATTAGGCTCTATTTTAACCATCTAGGTGCAAAGTCTAGATAAGGGCGTTCAAATCCCCTTTTGCTATTTTAAGGATGTAATGAACGGGCCTCCTCCAATCAGCTTCTGTACTTTCTCTTTCTCTTTACTTTTCCTCTTTAGTTTTAGTAGACTCTTTAGTGAATGAGGGGACAGAGTTGTACACACTACACTGAAAACATTCATTAGCCTACATATTTAATTTAGATTAAGCCCTCTGACATGAAGGCAGTGGTTTTTATATTTAAGTAAAAAATAATAATCTTTGAAACATTTTATTCCTATATTTTTTTTCATATGTAAAGATAGTCGAGTATTTCTGTACATCCTGTGTGTATTAAGTGATGTGTATGCATTTGGATTCGCATAGGCACATAACCAACATGCTCTGCGCTGGACTTTGGACCTGCTTTTAGATGGTCAATGGCGCTGTCTATTTCAGTTCTTTAAAAAAGCAACGCTTCAATGATTCGCATTAACACCCCTTTATTTTAGACCAGCACAACTATGAGTACACAAAGTGTTGCAAATCAATTTGCTATTTAAACAACTTGGTACAAAACCTGGTGAAAATTAGGGCTGCACTGGTCTGAAAATAGCAACATACCGGGCAACATATCTTGGCCTTATTGAGCCGGGTGTATGATAGGGCCTATTATAGTATATTAAGACATAGAATTGTTAAGAGAAACAGCTGACTTTTTAAATAGCCAACACAACAAACAAGACTTTTATGGAATAAACACACAAGATGAGTTTTAATCAACCACAACTAGTATTGTAGATTACTTTTTGGACACTGACTGTAAATAAAAATATCCATAAATTAGCAGTTTTCCGTATTTTGTGATTCATCTTTTCATGTTTATTTTAATTTTTACCCTGTTTATTAATGCTTTTGATAGAGATTATGGGATGATTTTTTCATTGACAAGTTAAAAAAGATGACTTTTATTAACATTTTAAGAGACATATTGTCTGGGTTGGCGTTGTATATTATGGTATAACCAACTTGTAATAAACTGCCAGTACAGTTTCTGCTATTTTACAGACTTATTTCTCTCTCTCTCTTTCTCTCTCTCTCTCTCTTTCTCTCTCTCTCTCTCTCTCTCTCTCTCTCTCTCTCTCTCTCTCTCTCTCTATATATATATATATATATATATATATATATATATATATATATATATATATATATATATATATATATATATATATATATGTAATTTCTTTTACATTATATATTTTTCTAACTACTAAATTGTCATCAAAAGACACTTTGTTAAACTAGAGTTAAATTTTCAACATCAAGAGTCGGCAGAGCAGAGATCCAAGTCACAATTGTAAATAAACTTAAAAGACTTGTGAATCACAAAATACAGAAACTGTTAATTAGCAGATATTTTTTACAATGAGAAAATATTTTTAGTACTTGGATAACAAATGAAAGTCATAATACTTATTTAACTGGTCAAGTAAAATATGTTCCATCTTCAAGTGCCATTTGACAATACTTCAGGGGGTTAAGCCCCACAAAATCCAACAAACTTTAAGTAGCACAATAGACACCACAAAAACACAAAGCTGAAGAACATTGTGCAGTAATATACTCAATATTCACTGAAAAAACGGGTTCAACTTTAGTTATTGCTGGGCGTGGCGAATCAGGACCACCTTAATGGACACGGGATGATACTGGCTACCATCCTATATGTTATTATAGAATGTTGGCGCTGAATAAGCACAGGGAATCAAAACTTGTGAAGAAAAAACGTTCTCCTTATTGTGTTGGACGCTGTCCCGCATCTGGTGGCTGGATGCAGATTATTGCCTTGAGCTGCTTGGCCAGGGAGAGTTATGGGAGCTCTCGGAGCCGGAGGTGTAACACAATTTTGATGGGAATTGGATTCTGAGGCAGGAATCACGTGTGGGAGAGACCACCACTGCCAAGAGAAGCTGAGGAACATGAGGAGTGATAGAGAGAGAGAAAGAGAGAGAGCGAGCGCAACGTGAGAGAAAGCAGGAACGCAAAGGTTTTAGGGAGATTAAAAGCCCAGAGCGAGGGGCTCTTAAGACCATCCTGCTAATTAAATATGTCAAAGCTCATAAAGACGCATTGGGGCATTTTCCCAGAGCCAAGCTTTACCAAACACACCAAGTCAGCAAAGCCTTCACATCTTGTCAATAAACATTAGCCTGGGCATCAGTAAAACATCCACAAAATGGATTGGTTTATTAAACGTATTACCAATCCTTTTTTTCCCTCTCTCTTTCTCTCTACAGAAAAATTGCACATGCCAAAAGAGAGTCAATACTCAATAAGTGTATTATATGCTACAAGAAAAACTCACACAACAGGACAAAAACAAACATACAGTATAGACACAGCGTAACCTTAAAGAAATACAAGCACATAACTCTATACAAGATCTGAAGACTGTTAGGATATAGTATATTCAGCAGACAAGCATGTGAGCTCCATTTATGTGTAAAAAAAATCTATTAAATGTATAAACGAAATCAGTTTTGGAATTACTCAATGTCCTAAGATTTCATAATCTACCACAAAACGCGTGTTAGAAATCATCAGATATCAAAAGCTCAGACCAAAATGTGACTTCATAAAAATGTTAACTTAAAAAAAATATAAATAAATTGAATAATATTGACAAGAAAAAATCTTTAAAACAACTGTAAAATGTTGAATTATCTAGCACTAATGTAATGTGCAACACTGATTTTCTCAGTGTATTTCTTGGACTTGGCAAAAGTGGTACACGTCGTATACTTTTATAAAAGTCGTTGACTTTTATAAATCACCAAGGAACAAGGTTTGAGCTAAAAAGAAAATAAGTTACTGTAGAAAAAAACAACAAACATTTTGGATGGCCTGAGAATGAATAAAATACTGCAAATGTCTTTAATGGTTGAATTATTACTTTAAATATAATCACACTGCACACGGATACTTTTATCCCTTTCACAGCCTCATTACGTTTAAAAACACAAACTTTAGATTTTAAACTGTATATATGTATACTGTATACTAATACATATATATATATATATATATATATATATATATATATATATATATATATATATATATATATATATATATATATATATATTAGTGCTGTCAATCGATAAAAAAAATTACTAATTAATCGCACCTTTTTAAAAAAATTAATCGCGATTAATTGCATTTAAAATACTGAAAATTTTCATTTTGGCTATTCAAATGTAAAATTAATGTAAACGCAAGACAAAAACTATTTAAATTCAAAATATAATTACTTATTAGAATTTAAATTCAAAATATATTTGTTTAATACAATTTTTGTTTAACTTGTAACACAGATTTCTTCATGTAAACAACATACCCACAATAAACCATCAAGATCCTGGCTTGACAGCCATATTTATTACAGAAATAAAACACGCGCATGTTAATGCCATTTCAATTTCAAAACAATCAATGCCAATAAACAAAACATTGATTTCCATGTTGGATTCTAAGTGGACTGCAAAAAAAATGCCAAAATACAGGAATTGCAGATATGAAAAATGAAAAATTATAATAAACTATAGAATACAACTGTTGCATTCATTGTTAAGTTTTATTGCTGTGAGTTGAGAACATTAATTATAGAGTAGAAACAATTTTGCTTAATCCTGCTTTACATTCATCCAGTTGCTAAGACTAGAAGTATCCCGAAAGTGCACAGAGACTCCCAAAATGCCCGCAAATGAATGATAATTTCTCGCAAACAGGTTGTTTAATACATTGCACACCCCTCTCCCCCGCATCCCTCCTAGCTCTTAAGACAATACTCTAATTAAGAGTCATTGTCATATACATATACATTACCACAGTACATCTCAGAGAGTTGTAGAACTGACTATACGTTTCTTTGGGTCAAAACACTTACAAACACACACAAAAAACGTTGTTGCAAGGATTCCAAAATTAACACTTCAAAGTTGATGGAAGGTTAAAATGAAATTTGTTAATACTACTCTTGAAACAATTCCACCCCAGAGCCCCTCTACTATTATAATTATGACTTACTGTCTTGTTTTAAATAATGATAAATTAAACAATACACTATTCCTATAGCAAAATACAAACGCAACATAAATTCACACTGAAACCTGCGAAATGGGTGCTAAAACGCTTGTAAATAAACCTCTTTGTAGATAATTGCACACCTGCGAAACAAATGTTTGCGCTGCTCTTCTGCTCTGCGTCAACTTACACACTTCAGACAATGAAACGTTTAATGGTGGGAAGCCGGAGATATCAAGCAGGAATGTCCTACATCCGACTGTGAATGCAGCGCAGCTTATAACTCCTCTACAGGGCACAGGTCACATGTGTTCACAGTAGGAGACGCGTATTAGAGCGACAGGCCCCCAAAAATACAGTCCAGGAGAAACCACATCAGTCTGAATGAGGAGAGAATGAGGAAGAGAGATGAGAGCGGAAAGTCCCCAGGCCCGATATGCCTCCCTCGTTTGACTGGAAGAGCGCTCAGGCCAGGGGTGAAGAGGAGGAGCATTAAGGGGTGAACGGGCCAGAAATCAGGAGCTCAAGAGCATCTGCTGAACATGTTCCAGCGACTCATGGGCCACACACCAGGCTCACTTTATAGTGAGTTGGCTACCAAGAAGGTATCTTAAGTAAAATAATATAAAAAAAAAAAAAAAAAAAAAAAAAGATATATATATATATATATATATATATATAAACAAATAAATAAATAAAATAGTCTGCCCCTTTTATTGGAGTAACCAATTATTTAAAAATATCTAAAATAAAATAGTCTGGCCCTTGTATTAGTGTAACCAATTATAACATAAAATAAAATAAAATAAAGTAAAATAAAATAGTTTGGCTCTTGTATTAGTTTAACCAATTATTTAAAAATAATAAACAAACTAACAAACGAACAAACAAACAAACAAATAAATAAATAAATACAATCTGTCCCTTGTGTTAGTGTAACCAAGTATTTAAAAAAATAAATAATATATAAAATATATATATTATAATAAATAATATAATATAATAATATAATATAATAAAATCCGGGCATACAATGGAACAAAAAGGGAAAAAATCTTTTTAATCCTTTATAATTATTTAAATAGATAACATTAGCATAGATAGATAGATAGATAGATAGATAGATAGATAGATAGATAGATAGATAGATAGATAGATAGATAGATAGATAGATAGATAGATAGATAGATGATAGATAGATAGACAGACAGACAGACAGACAGATAAATAGATAGATAGATAGATAGATAGATAGATAGATAGATAGATAGATAGATAGATAGATAGATAGATAGATAGATAGATAGATAGATAGATAGATAGATAGATAGATAGATAGATAGATAGATAGATAGATAGATAGATAGATAGATAGCATTGGAGTTGAAGTTTTTATTATATTTTGTTTGTATTTATATAACATAAATCCAAATAAACAATCTAAAGAAAGCAATAAAATAAGGTAGTTGTCTACCTTAAAATGTATAACAAAAAAAAAAAAAAAATCTGAATGACATACAGTTGAAGTCAGAATTATTAGCCCCCTTATGACTTTTATTTTCTTTTTCAAATATTTCTTAAATGATGTTTAATAGAGCAAGTAAACTTTTACAGTATGTATGATTTTATTTTTTCTTCTGGAGAAAATGTTCTTTGTTTTATTTCGGCTAGAATAAAAGCAGTTTTTTTTTTTTTTAATAAACCATTTTAAGGTCAATATTATTAGCCCCTTTAAGCTGTATATATATATATATTTTTTTTTTGATAGTCTACAGAACAAATCATTGTTATATAATAACTTGCCCTAGCCTGCCTAGTTAACCTAATTAATCTAGTTAAGCCTTTAAATGTCACTTCAAGCTGTATAGAAGAGTCTTGAAAAAATATCTAGTTAAATATTATTTACTGTCATCATGGCATAGATGAAAATCAGTTGTTAGATTTGAGTTATTAAAACTATTATGTTTAGAAATGTGTTTAAAAAATCTTCTCTTTGTTAAACAGATATTGGGGAAAAATAAACAGGGGGGGGTGAATAATTCAGGGGGGCTAATAGTTTAACTGCATATTATAAAAGTTTACTTAGGGAAGAGTATGCCTGTTTAAAAGTATGCTCGTATTAAAAAAAATAATAAAATAAAGAAAAAAAATTAAAAATAAAACAACAATTTGGATCACTTTAAGTAAATTGAATGCAAAAAAAGGCCAGTAGAACACTAGCATAAACTAGATGTAAAAGCCAACTTACGCAGGTCTGCATTAACTTTTACAAAGTCATTAAAGACACAACATGTAATGAGTTTCTTAAAAAAACACTGCGCTGTGTGTGGGGTTTTACCACCATCCACCCAGAGCTTCAGGCAACAAACATGCATGAGTGAAAGAATCAAGACTTTACATCTGAAACCTTTTGCTCTGTCCTATGCACATCTCTCTCTCTCTCTGCTCTCAAGACCCACATGGCCAGCACGCTCTCTACAGGGGTCTACAGCCGGCCCTCGGGGGCCCCATTCATCTGACATGAGCCCAGCGGAACCAGTCCGTCAGCAGGGCACTGCAGTCACAGCTGTGGGCATCAGTGAGAGTGCATTCATTACCTGATCCTGACAAAGCCAGCACACACACACAGCTTTCATCCACCGTAGAAAGAGGCAGATGCACTTTGGCCTCCTCACTCAGGTTACATTTTAATCGCTAGGGCTAATTAGGGTTGGGAATGGAGATCTTATTCCTTTCTTCTTCTCCTTTTTTTTGAGCAAATGATTTATGACATTTGTGACTAGATGATGTTGATGAATGTCTTTGTGGGTCCATTAATGGAGAGAAAAACACAAGCAAATCAAAGTGAAGCAATTGATTCTACTAAAGAGGGCATTATAAGAACCAATAACAAAAAAGGGGGGTAAATATAATGTAAACTAAATCAGCAAGTATAAAAGTATTAATGCATTAATTTATTTTATGTTTGGCTTAGTGCCTTTATTAATCAGGGGTCGTCACAGCGGAATTATCCACCAACTTATCCAGCATGGTTTTTAACTCAGTGAATGCCCCTCCAGCTGCAACACATCACTGGGAAACTTCCATACACACTCATTCACACACACATACACTACAGACAATTTAGCCTCCCCAATTCACCTATACCACATGTCTTTGGACTTGTGGGGGAAACCCAAGCACCCGGAGAAGAGGCTCGAACCAGTGACCTTCTTGCTTAGAGCAACTCACAGCACCACTGTGCCACCCATTATAAGAGTATATATTAGGAAAATAATAATAATATTATTATTATTAATAATAATAATAATAATAATAATAATAATAAGAAGAAGAAGAAGAAGAAGAAGAAGAAGAAGAAGAAGAAGAAAAAGAAGAAGAAAAAATAATAATAATTAATAAATGAATAAATAAATAAATAAATAAATAAATAAATAAATAATAATAATAATAATAATAATACAAAACCAAACAAAATCAGCAAAGAAATACTCAAAACAAATAATTTAATTAACAAATCAAGTAAACAATAAAACAAAGTAAGCAATAAATTGATAAATAAGTGATTTAATAAATAAATGAAACTGACATAAAATAGAACCAAAAATATAAACACAAAATTTAATCATTTTCGATTATATAATACAAATAATAAAACCAAAATTATAATGCAATATATATATATATATATATATATATATATATATATATATATATATATATATATATATATATATATATATATATATATATATATATATAGTTAATTAAATGTGTATAAAGGTGTAAAAAAGTGCTAAATAAAATAAACCAATGCAAACCAAAGTAAACAAAAGTATAAGTATAAATATAATTTAAAACAGTTAAATAAAAAAAATTTTAAAAAGCAGACTAGGTAAACAAACACAAACAAATAAACAAACAAACCAATAAATAAACAAATAAATAAATAATTGATTAAAAGTACACTAAATCAAAAATTATACAAAAACACAATCTGTTGATCCATATTTCTGCTACTACTGAGGTTTGTCTAAAACATACGGAGACCCGGAAGTGTTGGTGGTTGGATGGGGAAAACATAGGTGGAAGAAAGAAAATGGGTGAAAAAAAAATAAGTTGGAGAAAAACATTTTTTAAAGCTTTTGTGCTTCCTCGCAATGATGTTTTGTGTTCCTTCGTTTTTCCACAAACACTTCCTGGTCACATCATACATGTCAACCCTCCTGTTTTTGCTGGCATTCACCCGTATTTTACCATTCTATCCCACTACTGAAATCAATATAAAATGTCTGCATTTACTTTCAATCATCACCCTTCATATGCAAGCTCTGAATCCGTAAATGCATGTATAAGCGGTGACTGACAGACGCGATATGTATGATAAACTGATCCCAAATCAGCTTCTGTACACGCCATTTAAAATGACATTTATAATTTAACAAGTGAAGAGCAGCAAATGAATCTTTTGTTTTGTTTTGTTTGATAACAGAGGTGTCACTTTAGATCTAGGCTATAATGTAAGCATTCCAATACTTTAGTAACTGCTTGTGCTCATTTAAGACAAAATTAGTTGCGTTTAAAATAAAACACGCAGGAAGGACATGTTTACATTATTAAGTGTATTTGTCTGTTTAAACACACCCAAATCCCAAAGTGCCCTGCACTTTTGCTCTTCTTTAAACGGCATGTGCAGAAGCTGATTTAAGATCAGTTTATCATATGGAGCGCGTCGATCTGTCAGCACTTATACATGCATTCACTGACTCAGAGGTATGAAGAGTGATGATCGACGCACAGTTTTAATGGAAAAAAAGTGAATGCAGACATTTTATATTAATTTCAGCATGCGTTTAAGATTAAATAAGAATTATGGGGAATTACATACTGATAGGATGATAGCAGGATAGAATGGTAAAATACAGAAGAATCCTGGCAAAAATGGGAGAGTTAAAATGTATGAAATAAGTGTTTATGGAAAAACAGTTTTGGTAGCGAACGCAAAAAAAACTTTCAAAAAAAACTTTCCAAAAAAAAAAAAAAAAAAAATATATATATATATATATATATATATATATATATATATATATATATATATATATATATATATATATATATATATATATATATATATATATATATATATATATATATATATATATATATATATATATATATATATATATATGTGTGTACAAATTTTTTTTTTTCCTCACTCTGCTTTTTTTTTCTCCAACCCATTTTTTTTCTACCATTAAGTCCCTTCCAGGTCTCCATAAAGACACAATCTAAACAGGTTAAAAAACTGTAAATTGAACATATATATGTGTATTTCTGCATGTGTGAACACGAGTGTGGTCAGCATATGCTCCTTCTGCACACCTGGATGGAGTGAAGATTTGCTGACATCAGGAGAAAAAGCACTGTGCTCTTTTTTTCCTGTTCTTTTCACAAACTTGTAAACAAAGTAAACCACACAACCACAGGGCATGCTATTCATGTCATGCATTACCACAGGGCAAAGAAAGAGCGAGTTTGTCCTGCTGCTAAAAACTTCTGCTCGCAACATCTGACCACAATGCCTGTTTAAAGTCAAGACAGACCTCTGTGCAGTCAATCTAACATAAAACTCCACACACTCAGAGCCAACATTATATTACAAACCCAATTCCAAAACAGCTTGGATTTGGATTGTAACATACCATAAAATGGAGAATCTGTGGTTTGCTATCTCAAACAAACAAACAAAAAAACAAACAAAGCATGAAGGACCAAAGTGTTTTCAAACAAAATTGTGAATTTTGCAAATATGATTTTTTTTATTAGATGGCTTCATCACAACTGCAAAAAGAAAAAAAAAGTTGAGACCAGAAAAATTTACATATAACATAAAAATTTTAAAATAAATAATAATTTGAAGAGATACACCCCCCCCCCCCCCCCCAAAAAAAAATCATAGTCTTTTCTCCCTATTGCAACAAATCTTTTTTTTTTCTTCTTTTCTTTTTAAGTTTCTAATGCTTTGTTAAACCCAAAATGTTATGCTGGTTGCTGGCACACATTGCTTTCCACTGTAGGGAAATGTTTACAAAACAATGGGTGCAACCAGCATTCTTTAAAATATCTTATTTTGTGTTCAGCAGAAGAAAGTCAAATACAGTAGGTTTTAAACAAGTGAAAGGTAAGTAAAATAATTTTCATTTTTGGATAAACTATCACTTTAAGAATAAGAAGGTGAACGGGAAGTATTGACCTTATTTTTCAGTGCGGAAGTGTGCGCATTTTTGCAATTGTTTTAGAACTTCCGATTCAGTCGTCTATGGGAGAAATGATTAGAAATAATAAACGGCAGAAAACAGTCAAACCACTTGCTCTACAAACAAGTGTGTCCATGACTATACAGACAAAATAGAATATTATAATAAGAAATATCAGTTTACAACATTAAGCAGTAAAATGGGCGGTTTTTAAAGGTTCAAGTACTTTTTTGAGATGTTAACAGGTTTGTGTGTGTTGAGCATCAGTTAAGACAATGTTAGCACCTGTCAGCTTTAATTGTGGGGGAAACTGGATAATTTTGAGCTTTTGTCAGCTAATCTTTCAGGTTTAAAATAATTTTTGGGGTGGGATCAAAATTGAATGATGTAGCGAAAAACTGCAAGTGAAGTGATGATGCGTCGGTTTCTCATTATTATTCATAGCAGAGTTTTCTTATCCTATGAAGAGAGCCTGCTTTTTAGTTATCCATGAGCGCATGCTTTCCAAAGGCAACGCAGACCTGCCAAACTGGGAGACCCATAGACTGGGTGAGACCGCGGTCGTATGTGTTTTTGTTGAATGTTTTTCCCCGCTATGCTGTCCGGGACAATAAAGCAAAACTGTTGGTTTGCAGCAAGCATGTTTGTCGGGAGAGCTGTATGAGAATTGGAGAGTGGCAGACTTTGTCTTTTATCAGTGGAGTTCTTTACCATCAGGTTAGCATTGAGAAACATCGCCTTTATCCATGCTGCTGTGTTTCCACATGTTTAAAATCTTCCAGATTACCGGCAGGGTTAATGGTTGGATTAGACAGGGAAAGAGACTGCATTGCGATCCAGTATGTCAGCATTCAGACCTGGGGATTGAGGGGGAGAGAAGTCCTCCTCATTTATAGTGTTTATAAACACGATTATCTTTATAATGATAGAACAATTTGTGGTTATGTGTATATGAAATGGGCGATGCAGTGGCACAGTAGGTAGTGCTGTCGCTTCACAGCAAGAAGGTCGCTGAGTCGCTGGTTGGAACCTTGGCTCAGTTGGCCTTTCTGTGTGGAGTTTGCATGTTCTCCCTGCATTCACGTGGGTTTTCTCTGGGTGTTCCGGTTTCCCCCACAGTCCAAAGACATGCAGTACAGGTGAATTGGAAAAGCTAAATTGTTCGTAGTGTGTGTGTGTGTGTGTGTGTGTGTGTGTGTGTGTGTGTGTGTGTGTGTGTGTGTGTGTGTGTTTGTTTGTGTGTGTGTTTGTTTGTGTGTATGTTTTCCTGAGGTAGGTTGCGGCTGGAGGGGCATGCGCTGCATAAAAACGTGCTGGATAAGTTGGCGGTTCATTCCGCTGTGGCGACCCCGGATTAATAAACGGACTAAGCCAACAAGAAATTGAATGAATGAATAATGTATATAAAATTACTAATGACAAATGTAGCAGGGCATTACATTTCTTACTGTTTATTTATTTGCATTTCAACTTTGTAAACTATAAAATCAGTCTCCTCATGGTTTGTGTCTCATTTTGTGAGCCAACTGACAGCTCGCTCAAATCGCTCCACTCTTTTTCCCCTGCACTGTTGGCCATGCCCACTCAACCCTCTGCTCACAGAGCTGCTTCATGCCCATCTCGGAGCATTTTATATAAAAAAAAAAAAATCTGAGGTAGACATAAACTGAAAAAGGGGGGTTTCATGGCTCTTTAACATTTAAAAATTAATTAAAGTGAATGAGCCCGGAAGTCTTGAGCCAAAAAGACTCAAATGGTTGTGCCCGCTCGTACGCGGAGAATAATGTGAATAAAAAGGTTTTATGCTTGTATATAAAAGAAGTATCTCAAAACAGGATCATGTGTCATCATTTTGTAACGGAAGTCACAAGTGAAAAATTTGGTTATTGTGAAAAGATTTTCGAATCGAGTGAAATGTCAGTTCATGTGGTCAAAGAAGAAAAGCATAGCTTAATGTGATTGACCTTTGATCTCACAGATGGTATTAAATAAAGACACATGTGTCTCGGAAAACATCTTTCATTTATCAGTCTGCTACTGCATCAAGAAAAAAACAAGTCTTTGTTCTTTAAGAAGAAAGTTATCTATTAGCTTTTTCTATGGTCCAGAGCTCTTCTCATACAATAAAATGGTTCAGATGAGTCCACATTTCAACTGCCTTCTATAAGAACAAAAAGACCATTGAGTTCACAGTCAATGACCAAATGACCATCCAGACTTTCAAGAGTGATAAACGGTAAAGGGCTATAGCAGATCAAGCTGCATATTGATGGCTGCCAAATGTGCAAAGGTAACATTTACATGAAGGCATATATTGGGACAGCAGAGATTTTCTGACAATCAAGACGATATCTCTCTTGGAAAGTGTGTAGTCATACTTTAACAATCATTACTATATAAGATCAAGTATCATTTTGCATGGGCTACAACTAGGGGTGTAAAGATACACCACCACCACCATCTTTTTTTTTTTTTTTTGTAATAATGATCGTAACGTCCTGTTCTGTCTTTAAATTCTTTTGCTGCTCTATTGTGTAGGCTATAAGTCCTACACTGATATTTAGTCAACTTTAAGGTAAGTGGTTGTAAACAATTTATATGGCCTGAATTTAGTCCCAAATAAATTGTCTGTAACCACTTACCTTAAAAAATGTAAATCCATTTTTTTTTTTCAGTGTATGATGCACAGATATATTTAGAGAATAAAATTATTTTCTTTTAAATCTTTTTTTTCTTTTTTTAATATTTTGCCAGGTTTGTGTGTAGCATTTACACTATAGCATTTTTGTCACCACATTTAAAAAAAAGCTTACTTTAGAGTTTGTACATTTGTAAACACTGCTTTTACAACTCTTAAAAATGAGGATGTGGATGATTTGATCTTTTGGGCCAATCAAGCCCCTCTCATATGGCTATTACATCTCGTTTTTAGTTTCAACTGTGAACGAAAGACCCACTGTGGTACTGTAGGTAGGGGTGGGGGTCTTGAGTGAGGGGTAGGGAAAAAGTACGATAGTACATACAGAGTTTTTCTGTTTGCCTTTAATATTATTATATCCCTAGTGTGGTCTGATAGTGATGGCCCGTCAGGAAAAGGTTGATCACACAATGATGATCTCTGTATTTGTTGAGTTGAGGACTGTTGAGTATCTGAAATCTGGCATCATATCAGATTGGACAAAATTTTGTTAGTAAAACTTTAACAATTACTCTGTGATTAAAAAAATGAAACTTTTTCTTTGTATTTTTGTTATTTTAACAAATGAGTATAATTAACAACTATAATTAACAAATCCTATTTTTTATGGCTGTTAATCAATCATTATTGTTATTAATATTTTTATTGTGATTAATTGCATGAGTTAATGGTCAAAACTCTATTTAAAATGGACAGAAATCAAAAGCTGACATGATATTTCAAATGAAAAGTAACCTTGGATGCCAGATGTTCTACACATGTACTTTGTACTGGGTTCACATCAAATGTGGAATTAAGTATCCCTATATACTGTACAAAGTTAATGCAAACGCAGGAATGACACAGAACGCGTGGAAGATGAGACTGAAAAAAAGTTCAACCGTACCCAGCATTTTTGCTCGCAGAGTTGTCCCTGCAAACAAACTATACTAGAGGGGTAGAAGGGTTCTCTGCATCAGCAGTATGCGTTAAGGTATTTAAAACTTGACATGCTGCTGTGATAACTTAATTCACATTAATAATAAATGCAGATAACTTTTTTTCTTGTTGACAGAACCATCACACATCGTTGTGTATGTGATCTTATCATTTGTACCTTTTTCATTCTCATTTCCAGTTGGTGCTACACCTTTTACTGACTGATTAGGATGTTTTTACAACTACGAGCAAGGCCTCGAGTCAAACCAGAAACATTTGCTACGTATTATTAACACATCAACTTCGACAGTTCTAATATTTTTTAAAAGAGTTTACAAAATTTCCCAACTTTTGAGGTTGAAAAAATAATTAACACGAAACTTCAACACCATAGAAATCAGTCCAAATCCAAAAATGAGAAATAAAAAAAAGAATCCCAGGCACTGGTGAGCCTGTATGGTTTATGTTAACTGACTAGTTTCTGCTCCAAACCATCGATGTGACTAGTGTGTGCTTCCAAACACAAATACAGTGGTGGGAAATTGGCAGAGATTTACAGTAATTATTGAGAGCTGGGCTATAGGGGTTTGGGCCCAGTGACAAATGTGATATGATGTTAAATTGAGGCAAGCGATAGCGGCTAATCCACAGAAAAAAAGGATTTGAAGGGAGAGAGGCAAACGCCGGCAAGCTAGCTGCAGCCTAGCGCACAGTAATAGGTTTTCATTACATTGCAATCTCTTTTAAATAATCCTATTCATTTTTCATGAGGTCAATTTTTCCCAGCAGACGAGAGATAGAAGGCCAAATACAGCTCTCAACGGGCCACGATCCATCATGTGATGATAGATTGCACAAGCTTAAAAAAAGGGGCAAGCTTAAAAACCACACAAACAAACAGACATGAAGATAAACACAAACTTCCCAGACTAGATGTGCTCTGAGATTTGGATGCAATCTGATTTTTGGTGAAAGGATTTAAATGTATGCGAAGAACAAAAGCAAATTGTAGCAAATCAATCAGAAAGGGGTGGAGGGATAATTATTTCATAATTGTCTGTTTCAAATGTGTGAAAGCTTATTGACTCAGCAGCAAACATAACTTGAAGATGCTGTGTGTGTTGGCTGGAACAAGTGATTCTGGGTTTGAAACAATGTGCTATTGTTGGGGGGGGGGGGGGGGGTGGCTTATCCTTTGTCTCGACTACAATGATGTGCAGGAGGCTTTAGCCAATCAGCTTACAGAAACCAATGTCACGTCCCACATAACTTGAGTTTTCACCCAAACTCAATTTATGAGTGAAATGTTTCTGTCTCTCTGAGTCAAAAAAGCTTAATTGGCATGAAAAATGACATTGTTGCAGAAGCATCACAATACATTCACAATAAACACACTGTGAATGGAATGAATAAGATTTGAAAAGTCAAGTCACATTTATTTATGTAGGACTTTATATAATACAGATTGTTTCAAAGCTGCTAAACACTAATAAACAAGAAAACAACAGTTTTCAATTACAGCTGTAAAGCAGCTCTACAGATGACAAGTCTTGTACAGATGAATGCTACTCTGTACTTTAGCTGATGCTAATGTGTCATGCAAAGAAAAGAGATTAATTCAAACTTTACCCTTTCTTTGCCATATCTGCAGTATACAGTCTATAGCAGACTATAGTCTATAGCATCTCAAACTTGGTCCTGGAAGTCCGGTGTCCTGCAGATTATAGCTCCAACTTGCCTTGACACACCTGCAAAATATGTTCTAGAAGGCCTAGCAAGAGCTTGATTAGCTAGCCCAGGCTTGTTTTAAAGCTAAATTGTGCAGGACACCAACCCTCCAGGACCAAGTTTGAGATGCTATAGACTATAGTCTGCCCTGATCTATAGTCTCAAACAATTACACAATATAATCAAACTATCAAAAGTGTAATTTTATCTAGATTTCAAATAATAATAATTGTAATGACATTAAAAACAGCAGTAATAGTAGTAGTTATTATTTGTTAAGACAAACTTTGTGGTTGGTTTGATAAAGGCTAGCCTGAAAGTTAAGTGTAACTGTACTTTAAATTTACTTTAAATTCAAAACATACTGTAGCAATAGTACACACGTTAAGTTCAAAATAGACTGAAGTTTTATTAAAGATGAATAGATGTATAGGTTTTAGCATGATGTAACACACTGCTAGCATGTTTTATCATGTAGTAGTAGTAGTAGTAGTAGTTGTTGTTGTTGTTGTTATTGTTATCATTTGTTAAGGCAAACTATGAGGATGGTTTGATAAAGCCTAGCCTGAAAGTTAAGCGCAATTGTACACACTTTAAGTTCAAAATAGACTGAAGTTTTAGTAAAGATGAATTGATGTTTAGGTTTAAGCATGATGTGACACATTGCTAGCATGTTTTATCACAATGTTGGCATACTTTTTAGCATGATTTACCAAAATGTTTACCATTAATTAACACCCTATTAGCATTATATATCAGCCTTAAAACAATTAACAGTAGTAGTAGTAGTTGTTGTTGTTATTATTTGTTAAGAACAATTTTAAGGGTTGGTTTGATAAAGCCTACCCTGAAAGTTAAACGCTATTGTACACACTTTAAGTATGCTGAAGTTAAATGCGCAAATGCACTTGTTGAATGAGTCCCTACTGAAAAAAAACAGCTTAAACCAGCCTAGGCTGGTTGGCTGCTTTTAGCTGGTCGACCAGGCTGGTTTTAGAGGTGTTAAGCTATTTCCAGGCCAGCTTTCAGCCATTTCCAGTCTGGTCTGAGCTGGTCTGACTGGAAAAAGCTAAAACCAGCCTGACCAGACTAGCCAGGCTGGGAGCCCAGCCAAAACCAGCCATGTCCAGCTTAAACCAGGCTGGTTAAGATGGTTTTAGCTGGATTTAGCTGGTCATTTTCCAGCCTGACCAGCTAAAACCAGGCTGGAAATGGTTAGAAACCAGCCTGGAAATGGCAAAAACCCCTCTAAAACCAGGCTGGTCAACCAGCTAAACCAGCCAAGGCTGGTTTAAGCTGGATTTTTCAGCAGGGTAGAGATAATTCACCCAAAAATGAAAATGTTATCACTATGTGCTCACCCGCGTGTTGTTTTAAACCTTAGCAGGTATTTTGAAGAAAGCTGTAAACCTGTAACAATTGACTTCCATAGCAGGAAAAACAATTAGGCTACTATGGAAGTTAACGGTTATGTGTCTTTAGCTTTCTATAAAAAAATTAAAATCTAATTTGCTGTTTAACCAATAAGAGCATGTATAAAGGTCTGAAAACAAATAAAGGGTGAGTAAAATTATGACATGATTAATTTTTTTTAGGTGAACTATCCCCTTAACTAACTGCTAACATTTTAACACACTATTAGCTTGTTTCTACAATGACACACTACACTGCTAACTGTTAAGTTGTTCGCTGGAGTTTATACAAAAAAAAAAAAAAATGTCCACCAGTCATTAATGAAATGTTTTCAGAATTTTAGCCTTTTTAGGATTTTAGTGGGTGGGGCTACCAACCAGAATGGCAGAAATAGAAACTAGTTCATATAAAGAATGGTAAACAGTATGAAGGTGAAAACAAGGATAGTCTTTACAATGAATAAACAACATTCATGTCCTGCTAATGACACGCACATGTACAACAAACCGATTGTACATTGTACAATGTCAAACCCTTATAAACAATTATTTCCTGTTTTTCTATCCGGCTCATTCCTAAAAACAGAATGTGGATAATGGTGTTTTCCAGCGTGACAAATCTAATTCTGATTCCAGGGAGAGGGCTAAAACAATACAAAATGGGTCAATGAATAATGCTTGTTGAGAAAGACACACGCTCATCCAGCAAATGTATTCCTACTCTGCTGGTGAGAACAAAAGCTTGGGAGAATAACACACATTGGCCTTGGACCTCTGCGAGAAGATGAAAGACAGGCATTTAGGACAGTTTCTGATCAAAAGAAGCCAGGAATAAAGGACTCTGAGTGCAAGTATTCATCTTGAAGTGCAATCGTATGAGGACATGGGGATGAAGCATTTTGTCTGGAGAGGCTGGTATTAGGTTTATGCGAGAAACGCAATTATGCGAGTACCTATTTTACACCGATCACTTACTGCAGTGGTTATTCAGACGGAGCTATTTCTTTGTGTTTCCGCCTATTGAATGATCAAATACATTAGCATTTACATAATGGCATAGGGAATCAGTAATGATTTCCTGATTTGATTCAGATTTATACGCCTTAGATTTGATGTAGATGGAATTGAGAATTTTTTACAGTCATGGTATCATTAATGTGTGTATTGTGACTGTAATACAATCATTTTCATTCCCCCACCATTTGTGATTGTATTATATTGGTCTAAAAAACTGATGTTCTATTTTGGTGTCTGCATAATATGTCATTTACAACTGATTTTCTATTAAAAAAAGTAAACATTAAATGCATTTACTGTAGGTACAGTGTCAATTTTAATGTTTCAAATGCCATAAAAAGGGTCCTAAAATATTAGCGAAATAGTGTGAAACTAATTTTTCAGTGCAATTTTTATGACTTTTACACTTTTTTTATAATAAAAATATACAAATATTCATCATTATCGCACAGAATTGCATTATATCATAAAAGCTCATTGTCGAGTTGCACTATGACCCTAAAATGTTCAAACCTTGTTCTAAATAAGCATGACATTTTTTATTTATATTTATTTATTTATTTATTTATTTATTTATTTATTTATTTATTTATTTATTTATTTATTTTAAATATTTTCTTTGTTATTTTTTTAAATCAGGGAAAATTAATAAATGTTAGACAAATAAACAAATCTATAAATAATAAAAGGGTGACGCGGTGGCCATTGCTGTGTGGAGTTTGCATGTTCTCTCAAGCGTTTGCCTGGGTTTCCTCCGAGTGCTCTGGTTTCCCCACAGTCCAAAAACATGCAGTACAGGTGAATTGGGCAAGCTAAATTGTGCGCAGTGTATATATGTGAATGAGAGCGTATGAGTGTGTTTCCCAGTGATGGGTTGCAGCTGGAAGGGGATCCGCTGCGTAAAACAAGCTGGATAATTTGGCAGTTCATTCCGCTGTGGCGAGCGCAGATTAATAATAATAGTATAAATAATAATAGTAGATAATAGAATAGTAGATAATAGTAGATAATAGATGAAATAGATAAATAATAATAGTATGTGTGTATACACACACACACACACACACACACTATATATATATATATATATATATATATATATATATATATATATATATACATATATATATATATATATATATATACATATATATATATATATATATATATATATATATATATATATATATATATATATATATATATATATATATATATATATATATATATATATATATATATATATATATATATATATATAAGTATACAGCATATAAAGTTAAAACCAGAATAATTAAACCCTCTTTTATTTATTTTCTTCTTTATTAAATATTTCCTAAATGATGTTTAACAGAGCAAGGAAATCTTAACAATAAGTCTGATAATATTGTTTTTCTTCTGTAGAAAGTCTTATTTGTTTTATTTCAGCTAAAATAAAAACAGTTAAATTTTTTATATCAATTTTAAGGTCAAAATTATTACCCCTTTAAGCTATCTTTTTCGATTGTCCACAGAACAAACCATCGTTATACAATAAGTTGCCTAATTATCCTAACCTGCATAGTTTACCTAATTAACCTAGTTAAGCCTTTAATGTCACTTTAAGCTGTATAGACAAGTCTTGAAAAAGATCTAGTCAAATATCATTTACTATCATCATGGCAAAGATAAAATAAATCAGTTATTAGAAATGCGTGATTAAAACTATTATGTTTAGAAATGTGTTGAAAAAATCTTCTTTTCGTAAAGAAATTGGGGAAAAATAAACAGGGGGCTAATAATTCAGGGGGTTTAATAATTCTGACTTCAACTTTAATTGCTTTTTATTGAAGAAAGAATAAGGTGAAATAATACATACTGTCACACAACCAGCGATCGCTTCCCAGAGATCGCTGGTTCTTACACGGATTCTCAGGACTACATTTCCGCATTCCCCAGGACTACACATTCATACATGCACTGCTCCCAGACACGCACGCCTGCTCATTCATATATCCTGATTGCAAGCACCAGCTGAACCTTGTCACAGACTGATATCACACCATACTTAAGCCACACATTCACCCTTCCAGTTTGCCGAGTCTTGTTTTCCCAGTGTGACATTACGAAGCGTTTCTCCCTGTCTTGTTTCTCTGTGTTTGGATCCTAGCCTTGCATTCCTAGTTATCCTGTTTAGCCGCCTGCCTTTCGACCTTTTGCCTGTGTATATCGACTACGATTCTGGACTGTCTATACATACCCGTTTGCACCTGATTTGACCATTGCTTGCCTGACATTGAATAAACCTGCACATTGGATCTTACCTCCTGTTGTCTTCTGTCACTCCACCCAGCCGTGGTAACACATACAAAGATTTGACAAGACTTTGTTACTTTTTTCCATGAACAACCCCCATCCCTTTCAAAAGAATATCATATAATACAAATAATTAGATAAATTAAATATTTACATAGAGTTTTGATAGTACAGTGAGGAAGTATTTAACATCAATGTTTGCTGACTGAGTTTGACTGTATTATCCTTTTAAGCAAAGACCTTTTAATTTCCCCATTACTTTTAGTTTGGGGGAAGTGTTATGCCTTTTTCAAAGTATGAGATCATTGGATTCCATACTGTATAAAAACGTTTGGTGAAGTTATAAGACGCAAAGGCATAAACGTCTTGATAATTATTGGACCTTGCACCTATACATGACTGTACCTTGTTTAAGTACTCCAAAAACAGAGATTTTAAAACTAGGCCTAATGTCTTTATTATATGCCTCGGACAGAATTTTAAAAATAGTTGTCCAATAATCAAACAGTCTGGGGCATACCCAAATGTGAGCCAATGTGAGCCAAATCTGTGGAAATGACATTTGTGTATAACTTAAAAATTTATTATATTATATTATATTATATTATATTATATTATATTATATTATATTATATTATATTATATTATATTATATTTTTTATGTAGTATATAAATAATGCTGTATTTACACTGTATGTACAACTTTCCTGATGCTCGAAAATACATTTTGGAAGAATTGTACAAATCAATCAATATTCATGGCCAATTCACAGCTATGGTTCCAGATGAGTCAAGATGAGGTTAGAGTGATTTAGAGAGGAAGCCTTGTGGTGTGTGTCTATTTAAAAAAAAAAGCAGAGTTGCACACCACTCACACACACTCTTTTTATCACCATAATAAAAGCTAATCAATTGTTGCCATAGCTGACTGCCGCCACTGAAACATTACTTTGCAAGCCCCAAATATGGAAACCTAATGAAGTGTAATTGAAATTCTGCTGCATCTAGCATTTTGAGAGAGTAAAATATTTCTCATTTATTGCGTCGTGGAAAAAGCCAAGCTAATAGGGTCATCCTTAGCTAATGTGTGGAAATGTGCTGCACTGTTCAATTCTCATGGTGAGCGTTCAATTTTTAGAGCCGTCGCACCCATCACGCCTGTACAGAAAATGACTCGCAAAAGCGGCCGTCTCATTTCTGTTTTAGTGATCCTCCATTCCTCAGAGGCAGTCATCCAGCGGGCCTCTTCCTCTCTTCTCATCTGCACCTCTAGCACCTCTATAATCTCCTCTCTCACTCTCATTACTCCTTTTCTTTCCTGTCTCCATCCTGAGGGAGGAAAGGTGGGAGAAGTCTGTCATCGTTCTCCCCATGTGGCTCTGCTGAAAAAAAAAAAAACCTCCCGCTAAGACACCGACCGAAGGACTTTCTTAAACTGCTGTGTGGAGCGGCAGAGCCCACTGCCTGATGATCTACTGCAGATGCGGCTGTCAGAAGCTAGTCTTTTTAGCCAGCTTTACTGTAGGCAGAGAACAGAGAGGAACAAGGGGGTGGGCAAGATCAGAAAACTATACAAATGCGGTGCTAGAATTGAAATTGTGGTCAGCCACAAAAGCACACAAACAAATGCACTAGATTGTAGGGTTGGAAGTCCATTCTAAAAAAAATCGATTGCTCAATTGTGAGGCTTTGAGAATCAAAAGTCTATTCTGAAGGTTGTAATCAATTCCATCAAGGGCATCTGTTGATTTCATTATGTCTGTCTGATCCATCAATCCCCGATTGGTCATTTATGTATTCATCCATTATTTTTTAGTCTTATTTATCTAGTCATCTATTTACGCTTATATACACAATCCTCAAATTCATTCACTTACTCTTGTGTCTAGCTATACATCCATCCACATTTCCTACTACCTATATATTAATGATTCATCCATCCATCATCTATTTATTCATAGCACACATTTCCATCCATTCTTTATTTAATAATTCATCCATTAGCATACTTTTTCATCCATCTATACATACATCCTTCCATGCATTCAAGTTTATTCATCTATACATTTTATCCTTTCCTTATCTATATCAACCCATCTATTCGCTATCATCTACTTCATCCACCTATCCAATTATGCATCTATACATCCATCTACTGGCACATTTAATTTGTTACATAATTATTCATCCATTCATTATGCATCAATCCTTGAATAATCTTCTATGTATTCATCAATTCACCAACTAGCCATCCATCCACCCATCTATCCACTATCCTCTGATTCATCCACCTACTGGTTTATCCAACTATTCATATTTTTTTATCAAACAAACCATTATCCATGATCTATCCATCCATCCATCCATCCATCCATCCATCCATCCATCCATCCATCCATCCATATATTATCCCTTTTCTTATTTAACCATCAAACCATCTACCTACTGTAGTCTGATTCACCCAACTATTTAATTACACATCTATCTATCTATCTATCTATCTATCTATCTATCTATCTATCTATCTATCTATCTATCTATCTATCTATCTATCTATCTATCTATCTATCTATCTATCTATCTATCTATCTATCTATCTATCTATTAATTGTCTAACCATTCCTCCATTAGCTCACCTTTCCATCCATCCATCCATCCACTATCATATGATTCATTCATCCACCAACTTATCCCCATTTTTTTACCCAACAAAGCATTATCCTGATATATCCACCCATCCATGCATCCATCCATCAATAATCTATCTATTCATTATTTCCTTATTTAACCATCAACCCATCTAACCACCATAGTCTGATTCATCAATTACACATCAATACATTCATCCACCTTCCCATTTATGATGTTTGATTAAAAAAAAAGAATCAACCATCTATACATCCACCCACACATGATTAGTCTATGTATTCTTTAATTATTTATCTATCCATCCGTCTATACATTAATTGTTTAACCATTCATCCTAGCTAATTAGCACACCTTTCCATCCATTCATCCACTATCCTATAATTCATCCATCCACTAACTTATCCAACTATCCATATTTTTACCCAACAAAGCATTATCCTGATATATTCATCCATCCATGTATACATCCATCCATCCATGTATCCATCCATCCATCCATCCATCCATCCATCCATTAATAATCTTTTTATAATTTAACCATCAACCAATCCACCCACATCCTCTGATTCATCCATTATTACAGTATCTATCTATCTATCTATCTATCTATCTATCTATCTATCTATCTATCTATCTATCTATCTATCTATCTATCTATCTATCTATTTTTCTATCTATCTGTTCATTATGCAACCATTCAGATAATAGCACACCTCTCCAACTATCCATCCATCCATCCATCCATCCATCCACCCATCCATCTATCCATCCATCCATCCATCCATCCATCCATCCATCCATCCATCCATCCATCCATCCAATATATTCATCAACCATTCATTCTTATCTATCAAACATCCCATTTACACACCCATCCACCTTCCCATTCTTCATCTCTTACCCATCTATACATCCACTCATTATCCATCTATCCATCATACATTACTATAAAAATAGGTTCTTCAGTGACGTTTACTGTGTGGTTCCACAATGAGCAACTTATTGCTACCTTTATCACATTTTTCATTTCTTTGTTTTTTTTTTTTTTTTTTTGCCAGATTTACCCTACCATTGTCCATAAAACACATTTATTGCATCTTCAGTAGGTGATGTAAATTGGTACAATTTACTTTATAACACCATCAAACACTTAAAAACAAACAAACACAAACTGAAGCATTGGTTTACTTTCTGTGCTCCTCATTAATAAAGCTACTGGCCTGCCCACCGGCCAGGAAAACAAACGGCCACTAAAACAGTCATATCAGCGCATACACAGTAATCAAAACAAAGCCATTACAAGAGCTGTAAACCTAAATCTAGCCTACAGCTTTATATCCTCACCGCTCTTCCTGTCTCTAAGGAGATCCAGTGAAGAGACTGGTGGCATAATTCACTTGATTTTATTTATTTATTTATTTATTTTTTTGCCTATGCCCATGTGAATAAGAGTGTACACCAAAAAAAAAAAAAAAAAAAAAAAAATCAATTAAAAAAAAAACTATTCAAACTTTCTATTATTCATGAACTAAAGGGGGCTCTCTTTATTGGTTATGTATTATTAATATCCTAGCACTCGTATCAAAGACGATCCAATTTCATATCCAGCACTTGGAACCAAATTACAGTGGGTTTTTTATTCATGGTTGAATTGGACCGCGGGGCTCGCTCAGGCTGGCCATTGTGCCGCCCACCATAGTTACAGTCGCCACGGTCACCGGAGAGAAGCCCCCTTCCGTCCTCATCATACTGCGCTCTTCAATACTTTCACTATTGTTTTTTTTAAAGCCATCATGTGACACAGATTCGGTCTGTAGCTGTGGCAGATGTATTAGATATAGGGCGCTGCTGATTAGATTTTCAAGGTAATGTTGGGACACGACAGATTAATTGTGTTACAGTGAGGAGGAGAATTGATTCATCTCCCAGCATGCACTTAGAGCAGTCAGTCCACATTTTACATTGAAGAGACTGCTAGAACACGAACGCTTTCCACTTCTCTTAATGTGATATCCTCTGAATATATATACAGTTGGTAGAAATATGGAAGGCATTCAAAGGTGCATTATGGAATTAGGTTTGTGTCAAAGATAAAGAAAAAACCTACCATATGTACTGCCGTTCAACAGTTTGAGGTCAGTTATGTATTTGTCTTGAAATACCTTTATTTTTGCTGACCAAGCATCTATTTGTTTGCTCAAAAAGTCCAGCAAAAACTGTATTTGTTTAAAATATTGTCAAATTAAAATATGCTCTAAAAAACATTTGATGATTAAAATAATAATAATAATAATAATAATAATAATAATTATTTTTATTTTTTTTATTATTATTATTAATGTTTATGCTATTAACAGGATTCTTTTTTAAGTTTATACACATTTTTACATGCTAAATTCCATGAGTTTTCCAGGACTTCTAAGTTAATTTTCAAGACCTAATGTTTCATGTAATGGCTACATTGAAAATTAATGCACATTCATTAATTTATTTCAGCAATAGATAAACACGCAGCAATCTATTTAGTTTAAATTTATTTGATGTAAAACTGATTTAGACAATGCTTACGCAGCACTAATAATGTAAGAGCATGTTATTGGCCAAGGACAGAATAAAAGAAAAGACAACTAACTTTAATCTCTTAAAATAATTTCTATGACTTTTTCTGCTTTTTTTCTGTTTCCAGGCCTGGAAAATGCAATGTCAAAAATTGTGCGATTATTCTTCAAGAAACACACAGCTGAATTCAAAAGTCTTAACCATTACAGCTCAATATTGTGTTGCCAAATTATTGCACCTTAAGTCCTTTCAGATAAAAAAAAAAATTAAACCAGAAAATGAACTAAAGACACTGATCGAGCAAAAACATAAGAAAACAATGAGCAGTTCATACACATTTTTAATTGCTTAAGTCCATAACTTTTCTTGAGGCCTGTTTCAGAAAGCAGGTTAAGTGAAAACTAAAAAGTATTTTAACCCTGAAATGAGAGAAATTCTGGGTTTTCCTTTTCAAAACGGCAGGTTTGTTAAACTCAAGAAAGAAGGGTAAGTCTAGCCTGAAAGAGAGGTAACTTTAACCCAGAGTCAGTTACTGTGGTAACTTACTCTGTGAACCTAACCTGGTCAGGAGAAGGTTTTATTCTCTAAACTCTGCGTATCAGTCAGTCTCCTCCCCTTCTTTAAAGATGAAGCAGTATTTCTCGCCTTAGCCTTACGGTTCCACGCACCTATTTTAATGCGCATAAAAAACGATTGATGGAAACGTCATGATCCACATAACTTTGAAAATACAGATAAAACAAAACATGTTCATAACTCAGTAGGATAAACTTTTAATCCATGGAAAAGATGCACCTAAACTAAGATGAAAACACTTTTACTCAACAAATTACAGTGTGTGTTAAAAAAAGGTTTGTTATAAGAGATCAAATGATGATGAAAATGTGTGTAAATGGACAAACCAGCAGGCTGAGCACACTGTAACACATCTTAAATGTTGTTTTGGTCATTCATTCTAAAATGCCTTAACCATTTTAGTATTTATTTCCTTTATTTAGCAAGGAGATCACATTGAGACAGTGCTGTCTCTTCTTCCAGTGAGACCTGGTATTAATGTTTTTATAATATTAATGACCTCCAGAGCGTCTGGAGCGTGTCAAGAGGGTCTGTTCTATACATCTCATGGCTTCAAACACCACCACGCGTTCATTGTGGGTCAGCATTGTCTTCAGAGGCGCAAGTACATTTATTAAATAAAAAAAAGATTGACGCAGCTTCTTCTACCGCAGTAAATTTTGTTTTTAATGTTGATTTTTAGCGCCCATTTAATCAAGAAGTGACGATTTTGTTCTTTTTGACTCACTGGATGGAAACACTGCTTTATTTGCATGTCTTTTATGCGTTAATCCAGTTTTGCACATACTGTAAATGTAATTAATATATTTGGATGGAAACATAGCCATTATATACATTTCAGTCACACAAAGAACAAAGTCACGTATGAGAATGGCTTGTCCTTTTTTAATAAATAATTAGCTTAAATTCACTGACCTTCGACAGGGACATGTACTGCTACTAGATAAATGCGATTATTATTCTTTATATTAACTAAACTATTGTTTAGTTTTGCTTACATTCTAAATGTCATATCAACCTCTATCCCTTAATCAATAAAAGGCAGACACAAGTGCACTTTTAAATCTATTAAAACTGATCAACGTGTGTAAAAATATTATAAACGTCACACATAACATTGCTTATTTTATTATACCTAAATATTTAAATACAATAAATGTAAAATTACGCATTAACTTGAGCAGCTGTTTTCCCACGCTAACTGTCTCTGCTTCGCTGATGAAGTGGTGTTGCTTTTTAAAATATATGGTCATATTTGCTATAACTTTGCATGAGCACATCAAGTTCATGATGACTCGTAATATCTGCGCTTCACTGATAATGCCTTTTTATAGTTGCAGTGTGCACGCTTAACTCTGAGTTGTATTCAAAGTTGATTGACCTATCTCAGATCAGCTATTCTAAAACCGAAAACTCGTGAGTTTTTAATCTCTCTGTAAATCAACTGAGTTCAAGTCTAAACTCTGAGTTGGTTGAACCTCCTTACTGAAACAGGCCCCTGGATTTCCAAGTTAATTTTTAAGACCTAATGTTTCATGTAATGGCTACTGTACATATATGTGGTAAGTAATAAGAAAAACAATGCAAGTTCAAATTTATTAAAGCATATGATAAACATGTAACAATCTAATTAGTTTAAATGTATTTTATGTAAAAATGATTTACACAATGCTAACACAGCACTAATAATGTGAGAGCATGTTACATGTTCAAATTATTGATGAACTTTCAAAGATGTGCAAATATTATTCAAGAAACATTCAGCTAAATGTAAAGGTCTTGATTATTACAGCTCCATATTGTGGTGCTAAATTATTTCACCTTAAGTCTATTCAAACTACAAAAATTTAATTATATAATGTTACAAAGACACTGATCAAGCAAACACATGACAAATAAAATTTTGCCCACAAAATAAGTATGTATTACATAGCAAAAGGAATGCATTGGTACACTCATCTTGCACTATGACTTAAAAAAATTACTTCACAGCTAAATTTTTTAAAGTGTTTGTCGTCTTTCTCAAGGTGTGTTTTTCTAAAATGTTATGAGTAAAGTAACTCAAACCATTTGAGGAAACCAGTTGCAACAAACCATTTAGGGTTAACAACCAATCCTAATGAGTACTGTAAGACCCTAATCCAATTGAGTAAAAGAAGCAATTTGAGCACAGTAAAACCCGATAAATGAAGAGAACTTGAACCGTTTGAGGAAACCAATAGCTACAAACCATTTGAGTTAAAAAAAAAAAAACACTAATCTATTTGAGTACTGTGAACTTACTGCATTTAAGTTGAAATAATGAGGTATTTAATTAACTCATTACCTTCAACACTGAGTTCAAAAATCTTTTTAAATGAGTAAAATTAATTTTAATTTTGAGCAAACTACACTCATTTTCATTTGATAAAGTTGACTGTTTTTTTCAGTATAGGATGACCCATACATAGCAGGAAATGACAGAATAGGCAGACGACAAAGACATAGCAGGGAAAAGACAATAATGTGTATGTCTTACCCAGGTCCACACTTTTCAATGACTTCACATGATTCTGCTCCGCATGAACCTGCTGACCTCCATCAGTCAAAGATGCATCAGCTGAACGGAGACCTGAACTCAGGAGGCTGAATAAACATACAAACACACACATAAAACAGCTGCACACTTCTTTCTTTCTTTCTTTCTTTCTTTCTTTCTTTCTTTCTTTCTTTCTTTCTTTCTTTCTTTCTTTCTTTCTTTCTTTCTTTCTTTCTTTCTTTCTTTCTTTCTTTCTTTCTTTCAGCTGTTAAAATTCATGCTGGTTTGAAACATCTATTTAACCATGTACTAGAGTGAGTAAATGAAGAAGCAGCTTTCAATTTTGAGTGAACTGACTAACTGAAGTTTATAATATATATCAATTGAGTAAATAGTGGGTACAGTTTTATTTTGGGGTGAACTATCCCTTTAAATGTGATCAATGTATGTGTTTACATACAACAGTATCAGTTAAGAACTAATGTACTTAGGAAACAAAAAAGGTGCAAAAAAATATATAATTTAATTGTGATTATTTTGCTTATTTATTCTTTTTTTTATCAAATAATGTTTTACAATTAGTTCAACCATTCTATTTACCAAGTCTAAATGTATATATGTATATATATATATATATATATATATATATATATATATATATATATATATATATATATATATATATATATATATATATATATATATATATATACAACAGTTCTGCCAGTAACAATGTGGATTCATAAAAAAAATTTAAAACATGTTAGGATGTGTTTGGATTCAGGATTATTTGAAAAAAATGTTGCAACTACAAAGGACTTAATTTGACGCTGTACATTTGGTATATCTTACAAAATAAAACCAATGTCATCAAAACTTAGATATAGTTTGTAGAGAGATAAATTGCCCTGTTTTGCCATGTATAAACAAACTCAAGTTATGTGGCCACCTGGTGTCATAATTATTGTCCGGCTTGTGCAGCCAGTAAAATGAGATGTGTTTATCAGTTTTGGTCAAAAGCAAATCCACGTTACCTCTGCTGGAACTGGAGGCTGTTCTGTCTGTGAGGATTAGCATCGAAGCCTTCATCATCCCCCTCTTCCGTATGATTGTATCCCCCATTTGAAACTGTGAGAGAACAGACAAAAGCAGAGAGAGAAAAGCAATCATTAGAGCTCTGTGGAAATATTATGCGGGCTCATTTAAGAGGGGTCTGCAGGGGTCAGGCCATCGGTGGACAGGGGTGACAGTCTCACACAGAAACGGAGACCATTATCAGCTCCAACACAGTCACCTTTAATGATCTTTCACTCCTATGATAATGGGACTGGGGCCTGGGATTGACTTGATTTCCCCCCTCTAAGCTTGGTTAAGTTTGTAAAAGAGAGTGTGTGACTGACAGAGACGCTGGATATGTGTTTTTATATTTAAACATCTGTGTATTATTACTGCTATTGACATAATTAGTTCTATTTTTCTTCTATACTTTTATTTTAATTTCTATTAAGAGATGTGAGTTGATTCAGTGGGGATCAATTCTTAATTCAGTTCGATTTGCAAGCTTACTTTTCAAATTGATTCAGTACCTTATTCCATTCTTGTTTTTTAAAACTCAATACACACTGTATACAGTTACACAAATTCTAATAATTTATTTCAATAATTTTACTAAAGATACATTTAGAGAAACAAACTAAAAGAAAAGAAAAAGAAAATCTTGTAGATGCAATGTAAATTAATTTCAACAAAATGCATTAAGGGGACCATCAAAATAAAGTGATAGCAAAACGTTTTCTCAGTGAAGAGAGTTATAAACAAAACAAAAAAAACAAAACAAAGAAAAAAATATATAAAAAAGATTTTCCAAATAATCAAACAATGTTAAGAAACAAATGTATGTTTAAACACGGTCATTTTTAAAATTACACATATTATTAATTTTTTTTTTTTTTAACGTCAATAATAGGGATGCTCTGATTGATCGGCCGAAGATCGGTATTGGTTGATAATCACATTTTATGACTCAATAGATCCTCGTCAATCTGGCTGATCTCATAAACCAATCACAGGTGTTTGTTTAAGAGTTTACACACAGAGAAGACGTATGTGTGCTCATCAGCAGTGCTACAACATGCATCTAGTGTCTCATCCAAGATATAGCCTCTCCCGGAAGCGCCGCAGTTCTCCCAAACAGGCCTCTTCATAGTGATGCTGTGACGCTCAAGAATTAGATAAAATACACCGGAAATAATAGCAACAAGAGTGAATGACCAAGTGAACAGTTCACGAGAGGCACAGTGATGTTCGGAGCTGCGATCATAAAGCTGTTATCAAGAGTAGGAGATGAGCAAATATTTGAATGGCCTTGCATGCATTTAGGCTTTTTTACATACAAGAACTGAAAGTTTTTGATAATGTTAAAAGTTCACTAAAAGCGGCCTGGAAATATCAATGAAATAAATATTTTTTACTTATTTAATACTATAACTTTTTTCTAATATAGGCCTAGTTATTGCAATAAACAGTAGTTTATAGACCTATTTCCGTTTAGTAAAGAAGTAATGTATATGTAATGTTAATGTATTTACCTTCTTCTGCATCAAATAAAGCCTACGCTCCAAACTTATTCTTCACTGTGATATGTTGAATTCTTTTTCAATTATTTGCAGTGTTTCTAAATTGCTTTGTTAGTCATTTCTCACTATTGTTTTAAGCATGTTTTATCTATTATTTTCTGTAAACCTGTGTCTGACCATTTCAAGTCGACACTAAATGGTTATAGGAAAAATGTGTATAGGATTATATGCAACATCCTTCATTTATTCTCTTAGGTAAGGAGACATCTCCACTTAAGTATCATACTTAGAGGGAAAATGTGCTTTAGGCATTATAAAGGTTGAAGCATTAGAATCAGTACTTGGTATCGGCTGATCACCATGACAAGAAAACCCTGGTAAATATTTAAAGAAATAACTATTGTAATGTGACTATTGTATGTAATTTTTAAAATAATTGATTGTACATAACATAGTTTTGTAAAATAATAATAATAATAATAATAATAATAATAATAATAATAATAATAATAATAATAATAATAATAAATAATAATAATAATAATAATAATAATAATAATAATAATAATAATAATAATAATAATAATAATAATAGCAGTCCGACATGTGTAACGTTGTAAACCACTGTTATTAGCAATGGTAATATCGGTGTATTGCAAATGCATTATTTGTGAAAGCAGCAGTGTAATAGAAAAAACAACAGACTGAAAATGAATTCTGTCCTGTCTGCTGTTTGTGCTGAGCAATTGGCTCTGAAAGGGGGTGTTCAAAAAGCATTGAAATGGGGGTGTTCAAAAGAATAGCAGTGTTGAGTTTAATGAGATAATTCATTCATTTTGTGAAGAAAACAATGCCATTTTTTAGTTCTTTATAAAGAAAGAAGGTCAGCAAAGTGTCACACATAGTTATAAAATATATTTCTTTCTGAATTGTGATGTAAAATGGGTCATTCGAAACACTATTTAGAAGAGCCATTTACAGTAATTTAAGTAAAAAAAAAAAGTTTATTTGAAAAGGAAGTGGAGAAAAGAAGTGGAGAAAATTATAGAGTGTTCTTCTAAAATGATCTCCACTTTAAAATGGCAACAATAACCTCGAAAACGCAAAAGAAAATGAGCAACTATGGTTAAAATGGATCTAAGAATAGAATGGCATGGATTCAGCCAATCATCAACTCCAGACAGATCAAAGATGATTTAAAACAGCCAGTATGTACAGTGACAGTCAGGAGATGTTTGAAGAAAGCTCAGCTGTCAAGAAGCCCCCTTAAAAACACCATTGTTGAAAAAAATGCATTTAAATATGCCAAAGAGAAAATGCCCCTGAAATGAGTTATAGTAAGTACATATATATACAGGAATTTTCCTTTTTATTTGCCTCTAATAAAATAAATTAACTCAAAATAAATAAAAATCATAAGAAAAAAAAAATGTGGGATGTGGAAATTTTTTGGAAGAACACCAGGCAGTTTAAATGTTTAGGACCAACAACAATGCTAAAAATGCAATAAAATAAAAGGTAAAAAAAAGAAAAAAAAGAAAAAAAAAAAAAAAAATATATATATATATATATATATATATATATATATATATATATATATATTTTTTTTTTTTTTTTTTTTTGTCTCCGGGTTCTAAAAATTAAAAAAACCAAGAAGCATTTCATAGACTCTTTATTTGCTCCCTGTAAAGGGGATATATATATATATATATATATATATATATATATATATATATATATATATATATATATATATATATATATATATATATATATATATATATAATGTTTTCCCTATGCTTAAGAGACAAAAGATCTTTGAACTTTATTAACAGTCTATTAATTCACACTGCAATTTTTTTAAATATACCAACTGTGTATGTTAACGTGCTTTATACAGTCTGTTAATGACCCAACAGCCCAACAGAATGTGCAGTGAGCAGATGAATGAATCAGGATGACGCTGTAATTGTGTTCTCGTTCATAAACAGACTACAGTACACACTGCAGGCTCTTACTAGAAAACACAGAAGCCTTGAACCACCCACAGCAGAATATGACACAATAAACTGTTTATGAATCTGAGTGTGTGTGTGTGTGTGTGTGTGTGTGTGTGTGTGTGTGTGTGTGTGTGTGTGTGTGTGTGTGTGTGTGTTTGTAACTCAAGGACACTTTATAAGCATTTATCCAGAATTCCCCTTATTATTTAGTTGATGTTTTCAGCTACTGTATCTGAAGCCCTGCATGACACATACCTCATTAACGTCTGTTAGGCCAAATAGTGCAGAACCGAAACAAAGGTTGGAGGTCTTTGTCTGAGAGCCAGTCATGTTAAATTCAAAACAAATGCCTCAGATTCCCAGACACTTAGCGAACACAGTTTATGAACAACCTACAGTTTAAACAAACATTCAATGAACAGTTTACAGAGATGAACCCTTACAATCCTTTCCTAAATAGTTTCATTTAGTGAAAGGAATCTGCTTATGGCAGATTCTACACAGAATACTATATGTAGAGTGCTATTATATTAATAAAGTCAAATTAAAAAGCCCATATTATGGGCTAACTAATTAAACCTAAAACTAACTATTTAAACAAATTAAACAATATCTAATTAGTTTTATAAAATATTTAATATTGAAATGTTTTAAATTATTTTTACACAAATGCATATGACATTTGCTTAAATAGATGTAGTAGTATGAAAGAAAGACATAGTACTGTGTGTACGTACAGTAGTACAGTGTGTGTGTATTACATGAACCATATGCTACACCCACTCTTTAATAGCACCACTGTTATGCAAAAAAGAATATGCCAACCGCCAACTCTGCTATCAACAAAACACTGTCACTTTGCAGTAAATGTAATACAAATAAATACTCTCACACTATTTTAAGATACAATGAGTTCTATTAACAAACCATTAACTATGACTTTTAGATCAATAAACTCCTAATTTGTTGCTTATCAATTGTCAAGGTAGTAATTAGGTTTAGGCATTTGGTAGGATTAGGGATGTAAAATAAGATCATACAAAATACAGTGCTCAGCATAAATGAGTACACCCCTTACAAATCTATCTTTTAAATTTATATTTTATTAGGATTCTTTACAATAGTATATTTGTGCATATGCATTATATTAGTCAGTACTTGACAGTACTCAAATCTGAAGCTAATCTATCCAAATAACTTACAATAATGGTTCAAAACTAGTAGCCCACATTTAGATGCAAGGGGAAAATGTAAATGCTAAACAAATGTATAAAATTTAGTTAATATTTTATAATTTACTTTTTTAACATTTTGCTTGAATTTAAAAGTATTCTCTTTCATTTTCTATTGATGCTAAATAATATTTTAACTAATATATGTTTATTAAAACTTTTTGTTTAAATGCACCAAAATATATTGCCTGTTCAATGAGAAATTGATAAAAATATTAATTTTCGAAATGGGGTGTACTCATTTATGCTGAGCATTGTATTTACTTCATGCAAACAGCCAATATCTTAACAATAGGCAGTAAATAAGCCACTAGTTGATAGTGAGAAATCGTATCTGTATCTTGTTGTTGTCAAATAAACTATTTAAAATAATACATATTTTAAACCAAAAATCTAACTAAAATAAAACAATATAAAATTAACCCTATACATAAAATATATTTTAAATAATATGCATGTGTATAATCAGTAGTCAAAATTTATTATTAATAATAATATTTATAGTAAAAATGATAATTAAACTATATTTAACAGCATATCAGACTAAAATTTACTATCTACATAAAAACATTAATGAATAAATAAATAAATAAATAATATTACAATTTAAATACATTATACAGACACACACACACACACACACACACACACACACACACACACACACACACACAAACACACACACACAGACACACACACACACACACACATAAATATATATTTAAATTATTTAAATAAAAAATTTAATTATTTCACACGAATGATTGTCAGTTGGTAAAATAATAAATGGTGGTTCATTCCGTTGTGGCAACTGCGGACTAATAAATAGACTAAGCCGAAAAGAAAATTAATGAATGAATATTCAATAAACAAAGTATATTACACAGCATATGAGACTAAAAAAATTACTGTCTGAATAAATAAATAATGAATGAATTAATAAATGAATTAATGAATAAATGAATAAATAAATAAGTATTACAATTTAAATACACTGAGAATGCATTATGTATATAAATAAATATATATTTGAACTATTTAAAAAATATATCTAATTAGCTTTAATACATATTTAATATTAAAATAAAATTTTCACACAAATGCATGTGACAGTCGGTAAAATAAGAAAAAGAAGAAGAAGAAGAAGAAGAAGAAGAAGTCTGCAAGACTGTGTTGTGAAGATAAATATTGATGGTCTTCAAAAAGTTTAACAAAATACACAGGCTTAAGATTTCTAACCTCTTGCTGTGGGTTGCTGGGATATGGATATCACGTTGTTCTCTGTCTCCTTGATGGAGTGTCTGTGTTTTGGCGGAGTGGAGCGGGATATCAGGCCTGACAATCACATAGATCAGTGCGCACCACCCAGCGCAACTTCATCATTACTCATCAGACTGCTTATTAGTATTATATATCTCATCTGTTTGTGTGCTGCACAACTGACACAATACATCAAGCCCACAGATGCATGCGTGAACACTTTCACACACACATGAACACACACATACGTTTGAGAGATGAACTGATGTGGGAGTGAATGAAAAAATGAACGCACGTACACACATTCTCAGCCACACACACACACTTGCGATTATTTATCTGCTAAAGTGTGGCGTAGTCAAAATGAAATAAGTTGTTCCTTCAGAAGATGATGGATCAATGGCTCTTCCAGCTAAAACAGGGTTATTAATCCTAAACGGCGTGTGTGTGTCTGTGTGCTACCAAACCACTCGCCTGCAATAGCAAAACACCTCCTTATGTAAAACATTAACTGAAATAAAAGCCATGTTTCTCTCACTGAGGGCTGGGGATGAATCTATTACCACAGACACTGGACAGATATAATATTTCACATCTGTGGATGATATTCATAATGACAGTAAGCGGAACAAGGGAGGTGTATGAGTAGAGTAGTACTGTGAGAACATGAAGCATTTCCTGTAATGAAAATATTGTATTGGATTTAAAAAAAAGATACTGTAGACACATTAACGGGTAGGGAGCTTAGTAGGGCAGCTGTTGGAATTAAAGTCCCATCTTTGAGTTAAGTTGAGAAAAGTCATAAAATTACTCTACTCCAGTGTAAATAACCCTAAAACACATGGGCACATTAATGGCCCAATTTTACTGAGTGGTACAGTTTAGTACGCTTTTAAGGCCGTTTGCACTGTCAAAAAGTACTAAAATGCGAACTGTACCACACCACTTTTCGGGTACCCTTTGCAAAGGGTACCTAGCATAACAAAATAGTACCAAAAGGTGGGCCGTGATATATGCAGCTGAATGCTATTCGTTTAAAAAAAAAATGTCACTAGGGCGCACACAAGCAGGAGAATGAAAACAAAGGAAGCATCATTGAATACATATTGACCTGAGTGAGCTCAACCAAACCTTGTCGTCGACTTGAACAGCCAAAAAGTCAAGAAGAACAAAAAGCTGCCGTGTCCTGTCTTTGTTTTACAAGGCCGTCTAAAAGTGCAAGTGGTTTCACTTTTACCAGAGAGCTCGCGATCACTTGTGTGCGCGTCTACATTTGAAATAACAAATTTTTTGAGCTGATGATAACAACATGCGTGTTATTATTGAAGTGCTTCTGACATCCTATCAGAAGCAGACAAACGCTAGAGTAACAAAGGAGAAGCCAGAAAAAACAAAAGGGCAAATGCTTCTTTCAGCAACCCAAAACATGAACAAACTGCCATATTTAACCATTATCATCACCTTTTTGACTATTATAAACTCAGAATAACAGAATTACTTTCTAATAAGAGGCTACATGTACTGGAGAAGATTAAAAATACAGATGAGAGGTTTGCACTTATGTGCTATATGTTGTGTGCTGGTTTGAACCCAAAGAAGGCCTAAATGTATGCTGTGTGTAGTTTTTCTATAATTGTTAGGGTTAGGAGTTTCTACAACAGTTTGGTGGTCAACAAACAACACTGGAATCTCAGCTAACGCACAAACACGTCACATAACAGCAACTACTCAAACGCCCTCAAACTTGTAAACAAAGAATCTCGCTGTCATTTCTGGAGAAAATTCACCATCAAGACCAAGTTGTGGATTACTTCAGAAGACCAGCATGATCCAATGATCATTATCCAGAAAATGATCATGTGTAGAACTGCCCTACATGAGGTTGGCGTTGTGAGCTCTTTCTTTTCGAGTGTGAATGTGCATTAGCCTGGGCAACCTGAAAATATGTAGATTTAATTTGATTCAGACATTTAGGCCCCGTTTACACTAGTGCATTTTAGATTTAAAATGGCGTTTTAGATCAAAAACAATCCGCGTCCACACTAGCGTTTCTGAACATATCTCCATCCACACTACGCCACCAAAAACGTATATCACGTGACCATTCGCGCACTTTGGGCATGGGCGTTCTAGTATAAACAGGAAGCATGCATCTCGCTCGGCATTTGGTTATTGTTAGTCAACAAATGCCAGTTGAACAATGAACGCGATGGCAAAGAAAGCAAGAGAGGTATTTTTGTGGACAGACAACGAGGTTGAGTTGTTACTAAACGTAACAAATGAATAACTGCACAATGGCGCCTAAAATAGAATATAGTGCAAACAATGCTCCCATTTCTGTGTCCATGTTGTTGTTTACAGTGAAGGCTGGTCTGCTGTCTTCCAGTAGCGTTAAAGCCATGTGTTATAGTCATGTAATAGGGGCTTGACGAATAAGGAAAGGATATGCAATGACACAAAAGCTCAAATAAGGTAGCGAACCTCACCAGCCCCGCCTCTGTTTTCAGATGTCTCCGTTTTCCCCCATCCACACGGCTTCTACAGCGTTTCCAAAACGCTCCATCTTCAGCGCTCGAAAACTCCAGCTTAGAGTGGACGGATGGCGTAACCGTTGCAAAACTTATGCGTTTTCAAACTAAAACGATGTTGATGATGTTTCCCCGTTTAAACAGAATACCCTAACATAGTGCCCAAGAGGTGTTTCAAAGATGGCCGCCTAGTGAAATGACTTGCGTTAAAGGGACTTTGGCTAAACCCATACTGAATCAGATGTGAGTAAAGTAACATTTATTTGACGCAATAAAGTCACACCCAGTCATTGTGCCAGGTCTTTTTTTTTCCAATTTAAAGTATTTTTGAGTAAAAAAAGAAGCACATAACCACTGAGTTTCTCAGCAGCAGAAGTAGTCAAAGTTTGTTAAAATCGGAGTGTAGTAAATGAAAGACTAAAACAACCATTTGTTTTCCTCAAATGATAGAAAAAACTTATTGATGTATCAAGACAAAACAAAAAATAAAACAATCGTGTGAAAATGACAACGGCAGACAGAAGAGAGAACAACACCAAAATTACTATCTTGCCTATACACCCAGTGTTGGAAACATCTTCTGCAATTTGTTTCTTTGCAATTTGATGCAAACTCAAGGATTGAGATGCTGATGACCATTAAACTCACCATAACCAATAAATAAAAGGATCCATTTGTATTATATTAATTATACTTATTTATAATATATTCATATAGTTTTGAATTGTCAAATAATATTAGTTTTAAATTCAAATTTACATTCATATTTTTACATTTTAGTTTTCTTTAATATATAAAGCTTTTAAAATGACCTTGCTTTAAAAGTGAACCTGCATTATTCAAGCCAGATGATTTGCACTAATATAATTATATTTCCTTGCAGTGATAATTTCTGCCTTATAAATATGTTTAATTTCATAACAGTCTTGATAATGATATATCTTCATATTTAACAGAGATGTAAAATTGCTGACTCATTCTATTCAATATATTCTTAAGGATGATTTAAATTTGACAGGAAACGTCTTTGGGATACATCACAGATGAACAATTGCTTTTAAAAAAAATACATCTTTAATAAAAAAAAAAAAAAAACATTTCAAACAGCTATCAGAAATGCCAAAAAAATAAAAAAATAAAAGTAAATAAATAAATCAGTCATAGACATTTTAGATAACCCAATATTTTCCATAAAAAAAGAGCTTGACTATTATAACTTGAAATGACTTCGAAGAGAAGGGGAGTAAAGATGCTCGCCTGGTGAGATCTTCCACAAGACTCAGACAAACTTTATAAGTTAGAGATAGATGAATTGTTATAGATGAATTTTATTATAGGTTGTGCTTATAATAACACATTCTTATCTAACATGCAAACATGTCACATTTTCTCGCTGCTATCCTCTCAATACTAATACTAATAAATGTAGCCTTTCAAAAAATTAACCATGGTTTTTTGACACACAAAAAAAATAATAATAAAATTATTGTATTTTAACCATGCTAACATCAAATTAGTTATGGTTTTGCTATGCTAACTGTAGTATGTCTATGGTGTTTTGTAATAAAATGTAGCTAAACAAATGGTATCAACAACACACAAACAAACAGTGTGTCAGAGACCATGGTTACACTTTTATCATAATAAAAGCATGATTAATTTTTGCAAGGGAAAACAAACTGACCGATTTCACCACAAATAACTAATTTCAACAGAGAGCATGATAGGAACTAGGGTCAAGTGAACCTTACCAACTATTCATAGAGTTGTTTAGAGCTGTGGCCTAGTGGTTAGCATGCATGCGTTAACACATTTACACAAACGTCAAAAAAAGACATGCAGCATAATATCTTTATTTTCCTCTCAGCTAAAAAACCAAACAAACAACAACATACAAAAATGCCAATGTTTTGCTACAATAGCAAACATTTTGTTGAGCTGTAATTGTAAAGCTGTAGTATTTCAAGTCAAACTGTGGTTATACCAATAATAATCAATGCTACGAAAATGTAAAAATACTATATATATATATATATATATATATATATATATATATATATATATATATAGATAGATAGATAGATAGATAGATAGATAGATAGATAGATAGATAGATAGATAGATAGATAGATAGATAGATAGATAGATAGATAGATAGATAGATAGATATAATATAAAAATGTTTTATATAAAATATATATATAAAATGTTTTCTAGTGTTCAACTTAAAGTGCAATTTAAAAGCTTAACTAGGTTATTAGGTTAACTTGACAAAATCAACTAATACTATAGACCTTAAAATTAGCTTTTAAACATTTTCATCTTAACCAAACCAAACTAATACTTTTATTCCAACTAAACCAAAACGATGATACATTTAGGACAATTTTAGTATCTCAGTGCACATATTAATAGTAATATTAATAATAATAATAATACTTTATATTTATAGGTGCCTTTCAAAACACCCAAGGACACCTTACATTATGTCGCAAGTACATCATAAAAATACAAATAGTAAGGAAAGAGAGAGAAAGAGAGAGAGAGAGATACTGTAGTTAGGTGCCAGATTATGAAGAGCTTTGTGTCTGATTTTACTGCAATCTATGAAGTAGATAGTTACAATAATCAATCATTGATGTAAATAGAGCATGAACAAGCACTTCAGTACTTTGTTGAGATAGTGAAGAGCGAGGACTTGCAATGTTACACAAATAAAAAAAAAATTAAAAAGGCAGAATGTGAGATATTACTAATATGGGATCCAAACAAGAGCATACCATATATTATGACTTTTCGCATGGGTTGTAAAATTAACTGGAGAGTTATTGATAAACAGGGTAAAGTGTTGAGCTTTGGATAAAACAGACACAAGTCAACCAGAAGAGCTTCAGTTTTACTGGCATTTAACTTTTTACTGGCATTTAACATTTAAAAAAAAAATTATTAGACATCCATATATTAATCTCCCGCAGAGGGGGGCTATGCTGCAGGCTTTATAGAGAGGTAAACTTGTCTATCATCTGCATAAAAGTGGAAATTTATGCCATATGAATCAAATATATGACCTAAAGGCACAATGTAAAAAATAAATAAAAGTGGAGCCAGTACTGACCCTTGATGAACACCATGAATGACTGAAACTGGATTAGAGCAACTGTTCTTTATCTGGACAAACTGTTTTCTGTCACTTAAATAAGATGGAAACCAGTAAAGCACATTATCAGCTACTCCAATTGAAGCCGGTAATTCCAATAATATTAAATGATTTATAGTATCAAAAGTGGCGGTGATATCTAAAAGAATAAATATTGACAAACAGCCAGAAACAGAAGCTAAGAGAAGATCATTAACAACCTCAATAAGAGCTGTTTCTGTGCTGTGTTTGGGGTGAAACCCAGACTGAAAGTGCTCATAGATCTTGTTAGTTTGTAGATTTGAATGAAAGTTGAGCTGCTACGATTCTTTCCAATATATATTATAAACAAAAGGAAGGTTGGCAGTTGGCCTAAAATTGTTTCGGTCATTAGGATCAGCACCAGTCTTGTTGAGTACAGGAGTGGTGGAAACCATTTTCAAAGATGAAGGAATGGTTGCAAAAGAAGAACAGACTATAGATGTTATGAAGAAAGAGAGCGAGTTAATACAGGACTTAACTAAAATAGTCGATAGGGAATCAAGCAAACAGGTAGAGACTTCATCTAACTAGTAATAAAATCTCCCTAGTAATAAAGAATATTGTGGAAAGCTACTACAGCAGAAGCTTTTGTACATTTATTTCTGAGATTTAGATAATTTAACAGTCTATCAATAACAGCATTGATTTATTTTTGTGAATCATGGGAAAAGAGAGCTGAAATAAAGCAAATCAACAAAAACACTCCTAATTTAAACTTCACAGATTCAAAGTTCACCTTCTCATGAAGGCGTTTGAGGGCAGAGAAACACTCGTCCCACACCAGAGATGGCCAGAGTTCAGAAACAGTAATATTCATAGCAGCCCACACTTCCCCCCTCTCCTCAGCTCCCGGCCCACTGTTAGCCAGGGTTATAATTAGAGCGATTCTCCCGAGAAGCACCACTTCAAAAGCAAACACAATACGCATACATATGTACGAAATCATTAGCTTTCATTTACAGCTCAAACAACTACCAGTAAATTACTTCCCTCAGCCTAAATAGCTATGCCACGCTAAAAAATGCAGCACTCTCTTGATGAGCGCATTATGCATTTTAAATTGTTTGTTACGCTACGTTGTGAGCGGACCGCATTACTGTTGCGCCTGTGGAAACATGGCCTAGATAAATCGCACATCAACTTCATGACTTCAAGGTCAGGGGAAAAGAAACCAACGCAAAAAAAAAAGAAATCACAACATGAGTGGAGGGCTTTGTTTTCTCACTTTTTCTGTTTTCTTTCTCAGGGTTTCTGCATCTAATTTTAAGAACTTTTAAGACATTTCAAAGACGATTATGAATTCAATATAAGACACTACTTGTGTAATATACTAACTAGGCAATCATGTTGCCAGTCATGTTGACAGAAGGCACTAAAAAAAGAAAGCACTCCCCTGTCTGTTTTGCTAACTTTACAATGCATGTTGTTTTTTGTATTAATAATTATATACAGTTGAAATCCGAATTATTAGCCCTCCTATTCATTCTTGCTCAATTTCTGTTTAATGAAAAGAAGATTTCTAAGCATAAAAGTGTTAATACATGTAATGTATTTCTAATAACTAATTTGTTTGCCATGATGACAGTGCATAATATTTTGCTAGATATTTTTCAAGATACTAGTATTCAGCTTAAAGTGACATTTAAAGGCTTAACTAGGTTAACTAGGAAAGTTAGGGTCATTAGACAAATCATTGTATATGGTTAGAGACAATAAAAATAAAATATTGCTTAAGAGGGCTGATAATATTGACCTCAAAATGTGTTTTAAAGGGATGGTCCACTGCGATATCATATTTTAAACTTTAGTTGATGTGTAATGTAGCTGTGCAAACATAAACAACATATCTGAATGTAATTTGCTCAGTGTTTAATGCAAAGTGAGACATTGGCTTTTACAGAGTCAGCTTAGCAAAGTTTGAGGACTACAAAAAAAAAAAAAAAAGAAAAATACATCCGGGCTAGTGGGATCACAAACACTTCTGGTTACACGCATTCAACATGCGCATGTATGGCCAGAGGCGCTTTAATGTTATGACAGAGAAAGCTAAAATGTCGTCCAAACGCTGCTATTCTGCTATCTTCTGTTTGTGTATTTGGGCTTTCAAAGGACACGACAAAAAGCAAGAAGTGCTTAAAATTAAATTTTAATTATGTTTCATTCTGCATAATCTGCAGATTTTTAACTAAATTATGCACAGAAATAGAAAAAAATGCCAGCAGATTGCATCTGGCCCTAGCCATAACCCAGTGGTTCACCCACATAGACTTTACTTGGGTCGGGCCGCACAGGTATATTAACAGCCACCCAAGTATATTTAGTGACATACTGTATTTTATACTATTATTATCATCCTTTTACACTTTTTTTGTATCCACCCAATATAACCAAACATCCGCGATCGATTAAGAAGTGAAAAATCTTCTCTTGTTTACCAGTTTTGTTCTTTGTGCATGAGACCTGTCAACACTCCCACAGACAGTCTCGCATGCTCTGCAGAGACCCAAAAGACGTGCCTTTTTTGGACTTGATGCGCCTGGCCTGGGTTTTTAAATTTCCTTAACCTCTTAGCCAGCACCCCAAGGCGGACGCACTGGGGGCTGTTTTTTTTCCACATGTCAATGTTTATGAATAGATTACATCAAAATGAACATACGTAGTAGGGTTTAATTAATCCTAAGCAGCCAGCAGCGAACTCTTATGAAAAGATGTTCAATCCTTTTCTGCCAGTGAGTGAGAGAGCAAGACAACAACTCTTGTAAGACTTTTTTTGTTGCATATGCACTGGACTTATTTCACACAATGTACTTATTGTGCTCAAATAAATCATTTACACTATATGTTTCTGCCTATTATTTTAAAATTAAAGATTAAGTGGTTTGTGAAAAGACTAAAACACTTGCTAGAAATCTTTATCAGACTGCTTCCCCACAAACAAGGAGAGGGAGAAAATCACAATATATTTTCTTTGAAAAATAATTCTATAAATGTAATTTTTTATGATATTAACATCAAATTCAAAACACATACTTAGGAGATGTGTAGCTTTTGACCTATTACTTGTCTGTGTTGCTCCAGGACTACGTTCATATATTTATGAAATAAAATGTTTAGTGCGGTGCTTTTTTTTTTTTTTTTTTACATTACTTAAGCATTACTATAACTTTTTTTTTCATTTTGAGGATGTGAATGTAAACCAAATCATTCAGCAACTGTTTATGTTTTAGTTTGGAAAAGTCATTTTAGAGAAAGTGCCTCTGACGGTGAGAGAAAGGAGGACACCGATAAAGTCTCGGAAAACTTTTTACAGTAATCTCATTTTGCACGCTATCTTAATGAAATTTGAAATATAAACTCATAAAACACTTGGCTTTCAAGTGATTTTTTTTTTCTAGGACATTGCATTAGTGTTTTCGGTCACACTTTAAAATAAGATTCATTAGTTAATGTTAATTAATGCATTTACTAACATGAACAAACAATGAACAATACATTTACTACTGTATTTGTTCATGTTAGTTAACATTAGTTAATGAAAACAGAGTAGTTCATTGTTAGTTCATGTTAACTCATGGTGCATTAACTAATGGTAACAAGCATGGACTTGGGTGTTAATAATACATTAGTAAATGTTTAATTATGATTAATAAATGCTGTACATGTGATGTTCATAATTAGTTAATGTTAGTAAATGCATTAACTAATGAACCTTATTGTAAAGTGTTACAGTGTTTTCCTGTGTTTGTATATGGAATAACAAATTTTGAAAACAATACAATTTGTTCCCCTTTTACCACAGTAAAGATCAAAGTGTCTTCTTTTCAGTGATAAACAATTTGTGTTTGATGCTTACTGGAGACAGGAAAAGTTATTTACAGTTAGGTAGGTGTCAATCCCCAAAGTTGAGAGCTGGCTTATAGGAACTGTGGAGGAACTATGACGTCACTTTGTAGGCTAATCGGCTGCTAGCATAAAACTGGTTCCCTCGTGAAAATCCCTATAGGATTTTCCCATAGGCTTTTCGAAGATTGCAAATAATAAGCTCTGTGTTCAAACACAGTTCATTACACTTGCACATTTTGTCCAGCTGGATAATCCTCACACGAAAATACAATTTGTAGCACTTTTGGATCTTTAATGCAAACGCAAGAGTTAAAAAGCTAACATTAGGCTATAAACGGACTACAGAGCCCTCGGGGCCCTCGTCTGTGACGTCAGCCCCACCCTGCTACAGACAACTTATCAAGCTTATTTTTAGAAATAATGTCCATGACAAAGTGTTAATCTCTCTTTATATTATATTATAATCCACGCTATATATTATAAACCAATAAATACGCAAAAATACATAGACCTATGTGCCTTTTGGATCGTTTTTACGTGGGAAATACATGTTTTGATTTGCTTTGCGGTTGTTCTAAAATTTTTAAAACTGCGTTTATAAATCTGCCTATATAGTATTTTCATCAGACATATTTAAATAAGTGCACACAGTCTGCTTACTTTAACAGATGACAGAAATGAGGCGTGAGGAGGAACAAGTCTATCAAATGTCTGCAAGTTCCATCATGATGGACACAGAGCAACATTCAGTATTCCTTTTATGTCACGACGTACAGCGAAAAGCAGCCCATACAGTCACATCTGCTATACGTTTTATGGAGGAGTGTAAATATTGCAGTTATGACTGAGTAAAATGTGTTCAGATCAATAAAAAAAGATGAAAAATCACTTGATCACGTTAAAATGACAGTTAATATGTCTGTATTTTTATACATTTATTCACACGTTTGCATTACTGAGGGCAGGAGAGAGACAGGCTGCACTGGTGAGCAGTATCTTCATAATATAGTTTAATTAAAATAAATGATCAACAAATGAATCTGTCTCGACAGCCTTTACATGTGAAGGCATTATCTATACACAATCTGAATTCTTAATTTGAAAAACACAAAAAACTATAAAATACTATTCATGAAAATACCTAAATAACAGACAAATCCAAGTGGCCAACACAAGCGAGCTGCGCTCCAGACCAGATCAGCTCGATGACGTATAATGTCCCCGACACCGCCTGTAGTCCCATTTAGCAACTTGATAGCAACCGTCTTTTTAAAGAAGCATGGCCGAATTAAAAATTCAAAAGTGTGCTGTAACTGATGTGTTTTATGTCGTAGAACAAAAAGTGAAAATATCTTGAATTTGTGTTAGCCACGGACCTTATTTAAGCGATTTTACTGAAACCCCATTCAAAAAACCCATTGACTTTGGAACGAGGGAACCGGAAGTGCTAAAATGCTAACTCGCTTCTGGGTTTTTGCATACAAATTGACGTCATAGTTCCTCCACTCTATAGGGAAAGAAAGAAAGAAAGAAAGAAAGAAAAAAGAAAGAAAGAAAGAAAGAAATAAATAAAGAAAGAAAGAAAGAAAGAAAGAAAGAAAGAAAGAAAAACAGGAGCGCTAATAATTTTGACTTCAACTGTACTAATAAAAACAGACTGTTCTTAGTTTTCAAATCTGTGTTTGTCTAATCAATCTGATCAAAAATTAGTATTTTAAGTTCCTTTTATAGATTAGTGTTTGCCGACCCCAGGAGGTTAAACCATTGATCTTTACAATTTAATGCAAGTTACTCCAATAAAATCTAACGTAAAAAATAAATAAATAAATAATTAATAGCTCTATGTTGGTCTTATTTTTAGTCATGATTGAGTGAATTACATTAGACTAGATAGAAAGTAGAAAGAACACCATGAAACATCCACTTTAGAAAGCCTGCGTTGTCACGTTTTCTTTGCCTGAGACAACCGTACCTTCGAGCCAGAGAAAGAAAAATAAATATTTTTGAACTGCATATATTTATAAATGTGCGAGCATCGGACTATCAAGGAAATAAACAACAGGGAGATGCGTGAGGTGTCAGGGAGGCGAGATATGAAGCTGATATGGCTGATATTGGAATATTTGTATTATTTCTTATCATTGTGCTCTTTGGGAATCCCAATGAGTACAGTGTGTGTGTGTTTGTGTATGTGTGTGTGTGTGAAAAAGATGCGTGAAGCAGGCAGCTCCATTTTAAGCCCTTCTCTCTGGATCTGTCTGTCTGAAATCCTGGAGGAGGAGTGTTACTCTTTCATGTTCGGTTAAAGGGATGGTCCACACGACAGGCTATGCACACAGGCATTTCACATGAAAAGAATTGCAAATGTGCCCCAATTCTCAGACGAGTTAAACTTCCAGTTCCTAATACGGCTGTGATAAAAGGGTCTTTCCAAGCATGAAAGAGAGACAAAGAAAGATAGCACATGTATGACAGGCATATTGTATCGATAGTGACAGACATTTATGTTGAAGCATACTACTAGTGAGACCCATGGACAGAAAACTAGACAATTGTCTGTTACAAAATGCTAGTTAGCAGCATTTAAAAGGGCCTCAATGTAGTCTATTGCTGGGGTTTTCCACATTGGAGTGTACAGACACCCAGGGGCTGTGCAATGTAATATAATTGACTATAAGGGGTGCTAAATATTATTTTAGACCAATTGGTAAATATATTATTTATTATAATATTAAGACATATAATGTACTATATTCATTAGTACATTATATATCCGACCACTTTATCTACTTTGCTAGTACTGGGTGGGACCCCGTTTTGCTTTCAGAACTGCCTGAATTCTTTGTGGCATAGATTTAACAAGGTTCTGGAAATATTGCTCAGAGATTTTGCTTCATATTAGCATGAGAGCATCACGTAGTTGCTGCAGATTTGTTGGCTGCACATCCTTGATGAGAATCTCTCATTCCACAACATCCCAAATGTGCTCTATTGGATTGAGGCCTGGTGACTTTGGAGGCCAGTTTGAGATGATTCGCGCATTATCCTGCTGGCAGTAGCCATCAGAAGATGGGCACACAGATCATAAAGGGATGGATATGGTCAGGAACAATTCTCAGGTAGCCTTTGGTGTTGACAAGATGCTCAATTGGTACTAATGGGCCTAAAGTGTGCCAAGAAAATGTCCCCCACGCCATTACACAACCACCACCAGCCTGAACCGTTGATGAAAATAAATATACAAATAATCATAATTTTTTGACAAAAATCCATTTAATATTGAGGGTCACAAAACACCAAAACACATTTTTTAAGCTGTTGACAGTCGTATATGTGTCCCACACTGCTAAAAACACTATTAGGACATATATATCTCACTAAAAAGTGAAAATTTGTAGTTTTTGCGGTTTTTCGAGCAAACTTGTACTTTCGGTTTGAAACTAATTTTTGAAGTTGCGTCATGGCCATGAGATCATAGCGTGTATTCCAGCGTGTAGACTGGGTGACTGTACCTGGGTGTACCTTATTACGTCTCTGAGTGTGCCGCATAAATGCATGAGTAGGACTTGGTTCAAACCAATCAGCGGGCTCTATTGTGCAACTTCATTAATATTCATCGATGTTACAGTGTAGACGGCGTCACTGCAGAGACGCCACATTGTGTTGGCAAAACAAGCGTGCAGTGTTGCTTTCCTAATTTGCTGAAGTGAAGTTTTGTTTTCATTTTCTCTCTGTGAGAACGCAGCTGGAATCACGTGTGGATTACAGTGTATGACTACAGTGTATGACTATAACTTACGTGTTTAAGGAACATTGTTTACCAGAGACCTTTTCTCTTCTGCAAATGGAGCTCCAGATTCGCTTCTCTTCTCCTCTTAATAAAGATGCGGTTCTAGTTGCTGTGGATTGTCCTCTCTCTACAGATTTGGTAAGTGAGCGACCAGTGCTCTTTGTTTATTCAGTTTGTTGTGTCGAACTAAAGGCTGATTTATACTTCTGCGTCAAACACACGCGTATGCTACGGCGTTGACACATAGCCCTTCGCCATGGCTGTCGGCGTCACTGACGTGCACCTCTCAAAAAATGTAACTACACGTTGCAACAACGCGTAGTGCAAGCTCTGTGATTGGTCGGCTTGGTAGCACTGACGAGTCTGGGCGGGACCAAGAGCCACGCGAATGGCGCGAGCAGGGCGCGAGCCAAATGGAGCGATTGTTTACAAGTGTGGAGAACCGTGAAGAAGCTCCGGATGGAAAGTTTTGTTTTGTGTTTACCTCATAGTTAAAGTTGTTGCACATGTGTTCCTGCCTGAAATGAGCGAGTTTGAGCCACTTGTACATTCAGGAAGTGTTCAGGAAAAGCAAAACAGCAGCGAAGAAACTCGACACAGAGGAACATTAACACCTCACTGCCAACTAGCGTTTTGGAAATGTAATGCAGACCAACAGAGACAGCGCGCAGAAGTATAAATGCACAGCTTCAGGCGTTGCATGCGCCGGTGGTTACGCCAGTCACTTGAAGCAGAAGTATAAACCAGGCTTAACTATTGCACTGAGTGTAAACATGTTAGCACCACAACCAAGCTATTACCGTCGTGTAGGATTTTCACCGCATTTTGTGACCGGAATAACACATGCGGCTTACCTGCCGAGTGCATCTAAGTTACAGAGAAATGCAGTTTATTTTTTCTCTCATTCGCCGTGCGGTATCAAACATTGCATGAAAAATACACACTTAGGGCAGTTCCTCGAATCAAATATCTTGTTTGTCACGAGGGGCACAAATGAATTCCCTGAATGAAAGTGCCAAACTGCAGCTAAAGTCCACCATGTAATAATTTGGCAAATAATTTGATTACAGATGTCCATGTAAACACAGTCACTTTCTCCCCTGTGTGTGTGTGTGTGTGTGTGTGTGTGTGTGTGTGTGTGTGTGTGTGTGTGTGTGTGTGTGTTTGTGTGTGTGTGTGTGTGTGTGTGTGTGTGTGTGTGTGTGTGTGTGTGTGTGTGTGTGTGTGTGTGTGTTTGTTTTGACTCTGAAACTCAGTGCGTGGTCAAATAAACACTCCCACACCCATCCCTCTTTAGCTACTTTGACACTAACCCCTAAACAGAGCTGGACACGCCCACTTTTCTGGCTTTTTCCAAAGTAATGGTGTGAAAACACCCTGCTGAAATGAGGGGGTTTCATGGCCCTTAAAACTTTTGTTTAAAAGTTTGATTCTGAAAGATACTTTGTATGTTTTCCAAGACTCATTGCTTCAGTCTTCAGTGTCAAATGATCATTCTATCACTGCTTAATTTTCTCACTTAAAGTGTGTTCTGTTTATATGAATGCTTCTTTAAAGAATCATGACAATCACACATTTTACCATGAATAAAAGACGCCCACTTAAAACGAAATTTAGAGTAGGAATATACCCACAGAAATGGCAAAAAGACATAAATTCTCTATGGATCATCATATAATACTAATTAAATGTGATTTTAAATCATTACATTTTGCCACTATCCTTCAAACCACATGATTTTCCCCATTTGCAACGTTTTCTTTACTTTAATTTGGTATGCCTTCTATGTATAAATAATCACTTGTGCAAATTTAATGAGATGCAAACACCAAATGGAACGTCTCGACTTTGACCCATATATATTTTTTAATATTATTTGATGAATAGGAAAAAAGAAAACAAAATAGCATTATAAATGCAGTTACTACTTCGAAACCTATCTTAATTTCTTTCTACATTTTTTTATTTATTTATTTATTAACAAACTATTAACTAGTAGTTAGGCTTAGGTATTGGGTAGGCTTAAAGATGAAGAGTTAAAACATGCAGAAAAAGTGACCCTTTAACTGCCCCACCAAGAAAAAATAAATAAATAAAGACATTGGAATGCATTTCTTAACATCTAATGTCACTAGTTAACACACTCAATGCATTTTCTTTCGAACCAAATCCCATTGTTTTCGAAAATATCAACCATTTGGTAGAGGGTGATATGACAGTTTATGGTAAAAGTACCAAAAATAATACATTACTATGAAAAATCTGAAAATATGAAGTGTAAGACTACAATTTATTTTCAAAAACATTTTTTAATTAAGAATCATCTTTATTTTTCCAAGTATGCCATAAAATATTTCAGATTCTCATTAAACATGTATTTTTTTGTTTGTTTGTTTGTTTGTTTGTTTTTATAATGAAACTAAAATCAAGTGTAATACTGCAACAAGATTATGTTTGTTTGATTTTTTTGTAAACCAACAATATTGTGTGTGTAAACCATTTTTTTACAACAGTCATTCTTTACAGGGATGGTCCACTACGATATCATATTTTAAACTTTAGTTGATGTGTAATGTAGCAGTGTGAACATAAACAGCATCTCTGAATGTAAAATGCTCAATGTTCAATGAAAAGGGAGACGTTGATTTTTACAGAGTTAGCTTAGCAAAGCCTACAATGGACGAATTTTAGGGACTACAAAAAATACTTCCGCCCTGTTCGTTTACCACGCACACACACAGCTAAAGGCCATGACCAGAGGCGCTGTAACTTTACAGCATAAGGAAAAATGCCATCCTGCTATTTCCACAGAGCTACTCTGTTTCTGTATTTGGGCTACCAAATGACACGACCCAAACACAGAAGTGCTTACAGTTTAATATTAATTAGGTTCCAGAGAATTATAAGAACATAGCAAGCATGATTTAACAAAAAACAGCTTCCAGAATCTCTGACGTCGTGTAACGCGTTGAGTTAAAAAAAAAATACAGCAATTCTCTTCTTACTGGACGGTAGCAGCAAAAAAAAATCAATCAAGGCTCACATAGGTCTCATCCCACATCTTGCGCTTTATTCTGTCACCAGCGTCACCACAGAAAATAACTTAATCTGAGTCCCGTGCACATGCGCTTCTTGTGTTACAGATAGTTCATAGTATAAACACGAAGACACACACACACACATACACACACACACACTATCTCTTAAAGGAGCCGCATCCCATTTTCACACGTTACAGACACTTGTTGACTGAATGTTTACACAAAACGTGCGTGCTTGTACGGCCGTGACGTGGAACCGATCCGCGAATCGCAGCACATTATTGACCAAGCAGAGTCACTTGAGGGCGGGCCTTTCAGAGGAACTAGGAAATATATCGTTTTCATGTTAGCTGAGTAGCTGTGTATAATCAAAGTGAGATTAATGAAAAAATAACATGATTTCCTTCAAGTGAAACATGAGCATACATTGCTTTGCATCTTATTAACACAACCAGTAATTTAAACCACCCCTTTAAATTACTTTAACAGTCATTATAAAAATTAGTCAAAATATGGTCAACCATTTTGTAGAGCAGGCAGTTAAAGGGTTAATACTTGGCATGAAATAAAGTCTAATTTATACTCAATACGTCCGCCAGTTCACTTAAGTCTATGCAGCGAATGTGACATCATTGTGGTGTTTGCGGTGGTTCACTTTGGGTGCGCGTGTTTCATTTAAGTTGAATATGAATCACTTTGAAAATATTTTGTCTGAAAAGTTGTACACCTATACAGATATCTTCTAATCTGTCCATGCATGACTATAGAAAGAACCAAATGACCAATAATTTTTGGCTAGAAATTGCAACAGTGGCGAAGGAGGAAAGTTTTTTGTAAAAAAAATAAAATTGGAAAATCGTGAGGGATAAGTTTGTTAAAACCAAAAGAGGCCATGGCAAAAATGAAGACCAAAGTGGTTTTAATACACAATTACAGAACACATGTATGTGTTTTCCACCATTCATAGGTTTTACACTGATGTATATGTTAGAATTTTGAATATAAAAATAAAACAATAATCATTAAAAAAATAAATTAAGAAACAAATAATTTCTTTGATGACTGAAAAAGAATATTCGAACCTATCAGTTTACAACATACAGATTTTTCTACTCTTTATTGGTAATATTAGTGAGCAATGTTGGACCATTATTGTCTTCTTAGCATAAGTAGAAGACAGAAAATAACCACACAGTTAATATGCTAATTGTGGAGTGGGCAAAATCTATAAAAAAAAACATCAGTATTTTTTACAACTTTTTTTTTTTTTGCTTCTATTGCCATAATAATATATATTTATATATATTTGTAGAGCAATCCATTTTCTCTTGCCATAATTATTTTAATAAACTTTAATAGGTAGAACTGTCCAAACAAAAGCAGGTGATGCTCAAAGTTTGACTTAAAAAAATCTTGATCGGTTATAAAAACCTTCATAATTAATTAAATAATTTATAAAATGAATAAAAGTAATTAGTTTTAAAATCTTGAATGATATAAATGATGTGACGTATTTCCGAAAACTTTCTACTTCTCTGTTTATTCGTCTGATTTTAGGGTGGGTTTCTTTTGACTACCCCCTGTCATTTTAAAGACCATCACAACGGCGAACGTGTCAAGTATAAAAGCCTTGTCTGTTTTGTGAGGTGAGCATGCAGTCAGCAGAGGTGCGCGATGCAGCTCCAGACTTAAGTATAAATCACGCTTAAACCTAGTGGTTAATAGTGATAATGGGTTCTTAAAGAGACAGTTCACCCAAAACTGAAAATTCTGTCATCATTTACTCACCCTTTACTCGTTTCAAACCTTTATGAGTTTCTTTGTTCTGTTAAGCATAAACGAAGATATTTTGAAGAATGCTGAAAACCTGTAATTATTGACATCCATAGTATTTGTTTTTCCTACAATTGAATTCAATTGTTATTGAATGGAATTGGAGATAAAGTTAATTATATTTATTGGAATTTATTTGAATGTGTCATTTTAAAATATTTGTAATTTTATTCTACTAGGGATGTCTGCAGTTATTGGTTTAAAATGCAGCATTAAAAAAAAAAAATCTAAAATAAACCCAAAAAAGTTAGAAATGTTTTCATTTTTGGGTGACACTATCGCTTTAACGCTATTGTCTAGCTTCACATTTACACAATGTTAATGCCTCTCGTTCTGTACAACTCATTTGCAAGTCATTTTGTGTTCGGACGTCAAAGGTGCTATTTGTTTTGTTTTTCCCCACCTTAGAGTCAAAATGAAGAGTCAAACTTTATCAGTCTGGCTGATGAAAAGGCAATCCGCAAGCAAATACGCCGCAGACGACAGAAATATATTAGCACTAGATATCTGTGTGGCCTTCTCCTTGAACGTCTCACTGGTGCGCAGAGCGACTCTGAGATAAAGACCCAGCGAGCCCATCACTCACCCGCACATCGCTCATAGATGCTGTTCATCACCATGGGGGGCTGAACGCCGGCGTCTGATTGGCTGAGGTGCGCCGCCTGCCCCACGCAGCTATCAAAGGATCGATTGAGAATTCGCCGTGCTTCCTGGAACTCCTGCAGGGGGAAAATGAGAGAAACCGTGTCACCATATCGATCCTGTTTGTGAATTATAGAAACAGAAGAGGCAAATCTGAGCACCGGGAAAAGGTAAAGACTTTCAAATAGCAGGCGGATCGTTACACCATTCATCACTAAACAAATAGCATGCCGAGACTCAGGTTTGAGGAAGGAAGGGATTGGAGATATGAACAAGAAATCTGCTCCTGGAAGTGCTCTTAATTCATCTGATTAGTCTAGATGTCAGTGTCGTGAAGGATTTAAGTCGCTCGCTTGCAGATGTAACAGATTTTCTGTCTCTTTTTTCCCCCCAGGGAGAAAGACAGAATGCTAATTCATTTCATTATCTTGCCCCCAGGCCTGAAGCGCCACTATGAAATATGTTAATTCGATTGGCAGATTTCAAATGCTGGAGAGAGGAAGGGCACAGCGCATCAGATGGCTCTTCTAATGGCCTGTTCGGATACTGCACATGCTGCTGGCGGTTTGGTTTAACGTTGGAGCACATCATTAGAAAAAGCAAACCGCTCGCTTTAAATATTGCAAATCGAGGTGCGTGCTTGTGTGTGTTTTAGGCCCCGGAGTGTCTGAAGGTCTAAAAAAAAACCCAGCAATTATAGTAAAGGCCAAGAAGTCATGTCTCCGTTAGAATACAGGGCACATGTTTCAGTGTTTTTATGTTTAAACATTCGTGTTTTAATGATAAGAGTTGGCTGAGGTGACCAGGCAACATCAAAAATACTTACGGATGGTGTAAACTAAACACTTTTTCCGATTTTAAAACACAATGCACCTTGCTATGCATTGGAAATATACAGGCTTTATCAAAACTGTTACAAAAATAAAAGAAGAAAAGCATCCTGCAGTTTGAACAACTTGAAACAAGTGAGTTGTGGTTACAAGAATGAAGCAAAATTGTGGCAAAACTTTTTTTTTTAACAAATCCAAAAGCATTTTTCAACTGAAAAGCAAGGCGATGCTGCTATTAAACCAGTTTTGTAAATGTAGCATTTTGTGACAACCGCCATAATAAAACAGACAAAAATCATATAATGAATCAAAGTAACTTGTTCTCCACAAGGTGAGATGAATAGTAATATAAAGGTGCATATAAAGCACAAAAATAGCAACACACAAGACTGAAATTGTGCAACAAATATAAACAAAAATAAAACAATGCAACAAACAGGCTCAAGCACATCATGTTTTTCTCATATAGTAAGGAAAATCCTCTATTTATCAGTTCAATCTTCCAGCAGATCTCTGCTCAAGTGAGATGTTCCTGGCACTCTTTTTTGCCACATTTCATAAGTTCTGCACAAGTTCTCAGTTGATACAAATACCACTGAATGCACACTCATATAAATGTAATGTAATGTGTATTTATATAACAAGCCATAGACTACAGCTGCTTTTTCAGCTAGCTACCTGGATAATACTTTGAACTTGTATTTAGTTTTTACTTAAAACTAAAATTATAAACATAGAAAAAAATTAAAATATCAAAACAAATGACTAAAATCATTGAGTATATGAATGAGATATTAAGGATGCTTATGACAACTGTCCCGAAGAGTCATTAGCTCAGTTATGTCATTTTAAATGCAAAGATGACATTGATTGAGAAGTCTTTGACATGACAATTTAAAACCACCAAATGCATGCTAACTTTTCATAAATATGTCATAAACATTAATGCCATGAGTGCATTATAATTGTGTCATGAATTTTATAACATTTTATAACATTTATAGTCATTCATATTTTTCTTGACATCAACTACAGTGGTACAAATTGCATTTGTCATAAAAATGCCATTAAAAGTCACTAAATATTAGTGACACTGTTTAACAGTACTGACACTTTTACTGAGAAATGTTAATGAAAACAATGGCCTCATGACAATCACGTTAAAGAGAGACTTATGAAAGGTTATGTTGTTGTAAGTGTAGGACGCTGGACAACGGAGTTGAGGATCCACCTGCAGTTTATGAATAAAGAATGGTCAGGCAGGCAACAGTCCAACACAGGAGCAAACAGGTACATACTGGTCATCTAAAATCGAGGTCACAAACAGGTGACTGGTCGATACAGGCAGCAAGGAATCAAAAAGAGAGAACAAGAAAAAGGGTCAAAACATGGCTAGGCTAAAGGAAACGGCTTATAATGTTCTCAAACAGATAAACAAGATTCAGCACTAAAGTGTGTGTGTGTATGTGTGTGCTGTTTATAAAGTCCATCTAATCAGTACATAACAATTCTATGGCTGTGCGTGTGTGTGTGTGTGTGTGTGTGTGTGTGTGTGTGTGTGTGCGTGTGTGTGTGTGTGTGTGTGTGTGCCATCAATGTGAAACAGAAACCGGTGTGAGTGGGCGTTGCATGAAAAGATTTTTAGTTCTTATGGTGACAGACTTGTAGTTCTCCATCGATCTGTATGGATTAGATCGTTGGTGATTTTGAGAGTTGTTATGTCTAGTTGTCACAACAAAGACACAGACTGTTTATGATGCATTTGTTTATGTAACCTTTGCATTTTAAATGATATAATTGAGGGAATTATACTTAATGTCAATTTTCAAAAGCATCCATAAAATCTTCACATTGAAGGCATGTCATGTCATGATTAAAAAGGTGTCATGACAGTATTATGAACACCTTTTTCAGTGTTACCCACAGTAAACTAATAAATACAGTTGCTTAATGGTACTTATAGTACTTACACACTATATTTGTAATTTTATTACAGTAAACCTTTGATGGAGAAATAGTATTTTATCAAGAATAGTAGTCATATTTATTTTTCTCTATACATATTCCAGTGTAATCTGACAACTCAGTTCAGCCAAAATAGCGGTAATAGCATAATAGACTTCTTCTTATATTATATAAACCAGGACCAACTTGTTTATTTTGCAAGTCAAGGTGAAAACCCGTTTTCCAGCCTTAAAAGCTAAAGAAGCAAAACTAAGGTGCATAATGGTTGTGTACAACAAAATTGGGAATATTTTGGATGCAAAAAGCTTGACTAACACCTTAAGTAGACTTTAGGGAAAAGTAAAACACTACAAAAGTGTATGAAGTGGCCGTTTTAATGTTAACAGCAGGGCTATGGAGGAGGAGGCCTGTGGGGAGCACAACACAGTCTGCCAGAAGAGAAAACAGTGACGGGACTAAATGAGATTACAGGAGGGGATCAATGAGGATTCCCCAGCCAACTTTTCCATTTTGCTTATAATATTTATCTGAATTAAAAGGAGAGCACACAGATCTTGCAGTTTTGAGAGGACGGATTTCGGAAAATGCAGTTGAATCAAAAATTAACAGAAAATGTAGATGAAGAGAAAAGAAGGGGTGTAAAAAGTGCAGTGATTGTATTTTAGGAGGTTTGTGCAGTGGATAGAGGGATGGAAATGTGCAAGTTAAACAGAAGTTAGAGGTTTTATATATTAAGATATTTTTCCTATTCTTTATTCAGATGCTTTAGTAAGATTGACTGTTTTATAGAATATAGGTTTTACTTGAAATGTCAGAAAGTATTGGGGTATAATTAGTTACAAAGAAACTAGTTAATGTCAGTAAATTGCTTTGCGCCTAAAAAAAGATATGAGATTATTTTAAGTAATTTAATTACAGTTACTTATAAAGTCTTTGCCTTAAAAATTGCAAGAAAATTTTTTTGTAAGAAAAAAGTCAGAGAAGCAAAAAAAAAAAAAAAAATCAATTTACTATTACTAGTTTTGGGTTTTCCTCTTGGGCGCCATTAAACTCTTCTTATACCTCAACCATGGCAGTGCCCTTTAAAGTATATTACCGCATTTCTCTGCTTTCCTTTGCCTTTTCTGCTTTTCTCCCCTTACATTTTTTTAAAATTGACCAAGAGATAAGTTTTAATCAAAGTGGGGAAGTAAATTTTAAATTAAGCAGCCATGCCCTTTAGTTTGCCGCTGGAAGTCCAGCATCTATGTAAAAAAAGGTTTAATGGTTTAAAGGTTTAAAAGGTTTGTATTTTATTTTAAGTTTATTTTATATGACTAAAATCAAAAATACCAAGGTAACTCTTTATTTTGATGGTCTATTTGAGTATTAGCAGACTGTCTGTTTAATATCAGTTGCTACTGCTCCTTCAACAAACATTAAACTGACTATAAGAAACTTTGCAAGTACACTTCAACTTACACTAACTCTAAACCCAACCCTAACCCCAGCCTAACAGTCTATAATCTAGCTGACATTAGTTGGCATGTAGATGCAATGTAACTTTAAAACAAAAAACAGACCAACATGATAAAGTGTGACCAACACCAACACAGCTACTTTGTTTACAACACTTTATTCTATAGCCACTGCCTACACAGGATTTATGCTGGTTTCTTCAAACCAAATTTAAGATTTTTAAGACCATTATGAATTCAATTTTAGACTTAAAGGGGCTAAACACTAAGGATTTTTTCTAATGGCCCTGTTACTTCTGTAAATACTTTTTGTATTAATGGAAGATCATGTAAAAGGATGTGCTGCTTAAGTTTTCCTTCTCTGATTTGATTCCCTGATTTAATTTGGAGAATTTGCTGTACAAAAAAAATGTCTAACGGCTGTTGTGATGTATCCTTCCACATTTACTTCTTTCTCAGAAGCAGAATTTGTCATACTGTAGTTAGGTATATTAAGAAAGCAGTGAATGGAAGAGTACAAAAACTATATATTTTACATTCCCATTTGCTAAAAATTATAACAGAAAAACTCTGTGATGGTGTTATCAAGACTTTCAGAAAAAAAGAAAAACTGTGTGAGACTGATAACGGCAGCATAGACACTGCATTAGAAACACCTCAAACAAGTGGTAATTAATTAATTAGTAATTTGATGCAAATATGTCATCACCTTAGAATTATATGGATCTATCTGCCATTTTTTTTTTCAAAATTGAGTTACTGACATATTCTTATTAAACAACAACTTATTCACATTATGAGATGTTTTAGTAACACTTTACAATAAGGTTCATTAGTTAATGCATTTACTAACATGAACTAATCATAACCAACACTTGTACAGCATTTATTAATCATAATCGAACATTTACTAATGCATTATTAACATTCAAGTCTATGCTTGTTAACATTAGTTAATGCACCATGAGTTAACATGAACTAACAATGAACAACTGTATTTTCATTAACTAACATTTATTAACATGAATAACTACTGTAGTAAATGTATTGTTCATTGTTTGTTCATGTTAGTAAATGCATTACTTAACATTAATTAATGAACCTTATTGTAAAGTGTGATCAATGTTTTTTTTTATAAGCTGCTTACATATTAAGACCTTTTATTTTAAAAAATAAAATAAAAAAATGTTACGCACATACTGTTTGCTATGGAATGCAAAAACTTTGAAGCTCAATTTCTCAAAATTATTCAGAACGCAGATAGAACCTTTTAATTACAAGGTGACGATATATGAATAAATTTACATAAGAGAGTTAATTTTAATTTTTATTCAGCCTGTCTACTATTTTAGTTTGTGCAGGTATGTTTTGTATAGCATAGTTTCACAAAGCTGAAGTCAAATTATTGTTATAATAAATATATAAAATACAAATACATTATATTTGCAATTTATACAATCGATTTGAGCTTTTTTGTTTTAACAATTTATTTTTAAATGAGTGAAAATGGTAACAGAATCTAAAAAGCCCCTTGTAAAAAAAAATCAAGATCAATGCATCACTACTATATAATTATTTTGTCATTTATTAACATATTCTTCGAATTCTGCTGGCTAGCACAGTACTAAATCCCAGAAGAAATAAAAAAAAATTAAAAACTGGATAACTTTCTGTCTATGTCTGTGTTTGTGCTCCTACTGTAGCCTTTCTGCAAAAAGAGGTTAACAGGATTTTGAGAATTTCATTTTCAGACAGACACAAAAAGGATGGATGAAAGGCAAATCGTTTCCCAAAGCCCCTTTGTTTGTATGTTCTCTATCCTCAGACAGTGTTTCTCTGTCTGTCCTCACCAACACCTCTCCACTCGACGTCCCATCTACAAAACCTCCTCAAACTCTGCGTACATTTGAACCAGCATCACAAAGTGGTTTGGCAGGTCTGAATGCCCGCCTGCAGGACCAGAGAAAACTTTCATCACTGCTTCGGCACAACAGGAAAGCTGGGGGAAGCAATCTCCAGAGCACAGATCATGTGGGCCTTCCCAGGGCTACTTTTCATTATTAATGCCCACGCTGCAATGAGATTATGACAAGACTGTTTAGATGGCTGTCTGAGAGAAACGGTGAGAAGGACTGATTAGATCATACTGTGGTATAATAGTGTTTAGTCTACAGAGAGAAAAGGGAAGTCACTGCCACGCAACACCTCTATTAAAAACACCATGCTACCAAGAAGAGGTGATGTACTGTAGTGTATTTATATATTTTTTGTTCTTTTTTTATATATATGTATGTTAACAAACATTTGTATAAATTAATAATTAAGCAAATTAAGTAAGACAGTGCATGAATGTAGGGGATAACTAATTAATTAACTAACTAAATGAACAACTAACTAACTCTATATAAATGTGTGTGTGTGTGTGTGTGTGTGTGTGTGTGTGTGTGTGTGTGTGTGTGTGTGTGTGTGTGTGTGTGTGTGTGTGTGTGTGTCTGTCTGTCTGTCTGTCTGTCTGTCTGTCTGTATATATGTTGGGACTGGTGGGATGTGTGCATTGGCACAAGGCCGCAGGTCGAGTGCCTTAGGGCCTACATACACTATGCCTTCCGTACCGTGCCCAGGCCCGTTTCCCGGATCGTTTGAGTAGTGTGAGTGCGCTGAATCGGGTTCAAGCACGGTTCACTTGGCCGGCCCTGGCCCGATTGGAAGAGGTGTGCCTGAGCACGGCTCACTTGGGCTTTGGCACGGTACGCTTGTGTGTGAGTGCAAAACGCGCCAAAGCCCGAAACTGAAAGCAAGACGAGACTTTTAAGGGGCTGTTTCATATGGATTTATTAATCATTCTTACTGTTCAGTGAACGCAAACTAACGTGGTTTATTAAAGATGAGAACTCCTCAAAGCACGACAGCTGCGCGGCTTAAGCAGACCTCCTCATTCCTGCAGCACGAGGGCTTTATGATTGTTTATGAGCGCCAAACGTGGCGGATCTGTTCGGCGAAATATCTGACTGCGTGTCACCGCATCCATAAGGACTGTTTGGCAAAATATTTGACTGCATGTCACTGCATAACAAACCGACTGAAACGATATAACTAGAGAAATCTCCACTGTGCTGCTGAGTGAGAGAGCGCTTCTCAGTGAACAGCGCAGCAGCTATGACGTAAGCGTGCCGAGGCTTATTTGTGGTGTGAGTGCGGGCCGTCGGGGAAGACGGAAGGGGGGACAAACGTGCTTTGGCCCAGTTCAAGGCAACTGTATCTACTGTGAGTAGGGCCTTAGTGTCCCACCAGTGACCATATACAGCCATATTGCCCTGCTACATGTGTGATAATCCGTTATACACCAGTTTGACGACATAATTATGTATATAAAAAAGAACATCAAACATTTAGAGTCCTTTTATAAGAGGAACTTCTTTCTTCCGTCATTCATTCACATCTGCAGCTGACGTAAACTGCAGAAACTGCTGCTACTTCACAAACGTCACTTTAAAGCAAGTGTTTGAATGATTCTCTAGCGTAATGTCTGAAGTGATGACAAAGCAGGTGATTTTGCTCACATTTTAAGATTGTAAGGCTGAACATCGTGAAATGCCATCAGTCTACAAAGATGTCCCAGTATTTCTCTGTTGTAATCGGGAGATCCAAATAATTAACCCCCAAAAAAGCCAAAATAACGCGAACACTACAAGATTACTGCTGTGTTTGCATTACGAAAAAAGTGTGGTGAGAAATTACGCTGTTTTTTTTTTTTCATCTAAGGGCTTATTGTTTGGTCTCTGTCACCATCTTGTGGATGGGAAGCGTCAACCGTCTTTGCTACGCTCAATGACAGGCTAATGGCTGTTGACACGCTGTCTCTCAGAAATGATAAATATTTAAAATAGGCACAATCCTTATAAATAATTAAAATAGGTGCAATCTAAACAACTACATTCTTAAATAAAAAACCTCAAAAGTACATTATGTTGCCCAACAGCAGCAATATTTGTCAAACTGTAGGGTGTCCTTAGCTTGTTGCTGTATGTGGGCGGAGGAATACACAAGGGTAAAAGGTGAAAAGGCTGGACAAGTGCTGTTATTTGCAGTAAATTGCATGGCTTTCAGAAAATTAGATTAAAAAACCAGACAGAAATGCTGTGTGTACATATATACTTGTGATGCCAATTGCTGATGTCCTCATTTCTCAAATCACACAAAGTGAGTTTTTTTTTTTTTTTTTTTTTTGTATTTTTTTAATTAAGTTAAACTGTCCACAGTTTTCTGTAAGGGTTGGGTTTAGAGGTAAGGTAGGGTTAGGGCAATACAAAATACAGTTTGTACAGAAGAAAAACCATGGAAAAATGTCTCCACAATTCACAAACAAGCGTGTGTGATTACAATACACCACTTATCTCTACCTCATACAATATCTAAAAGAGCTTTTAGGTGGACCTTTTTTGTTTGTATTATTTTTTATTTTTATTTTTAAGACAGCCTTAAATCCCAGAGCCTTAGAATGAGGCAATATCTGTTTTTATCCATTTTGTTTTCAATCTCTTCTCTTCCTTCTCAACACTGTGCTTGTTTTACCATGGATTTTAGAGAATTAGCCCAAACTGGCCTGGGATTGAGAGTATGTGCATGAAGCCGCTCTTTGATGTCTCAAAGAAAGTACCCGTAATTAGCCAAGTTAGGTCAGGAGATATGGACACAGCAGATTCCAGCAAGAACACATCAGCATGTGTATTCCCAGAAGCTCACACAGACTCCAGAGAACAGACAAAAAAAGCAACTTTGTAAAGAAATAAAATGAGCTTCAGGCCAGAAGATAACTTTTCGAACTTTATTTATTACAGCTAAAAAAAATCAAAACGCTACAACAAGGGGGGATTCATTAGCACAGTAAAACCACATAACATAAGGAAATAAATCCTTTAACAATATAGTCTCAGTGCCTGCTGGGTATTTTTCATTTATTACAACACAAAGCTCTTATTTGTGCCACTAAAAATCATATTTCACCATTAATCCACCTTCAGGATCAAAAGTTCATTCTCCTGCATCTGGCTTGCATGATCTATTGATCCAAACCTAACGACAAGCGCCCTGGTCCAAACAAAGTCACAATCTGTCCCTCATTCATTCATGCGTTTCTCCTTTTATCCCTCCACCAACTAGTATCTCATCCCACCTCTGCACAGGAGGGTCAATGGCATCTCCATTTTGCACCCCACTGGCAGCCAAGATGGGGAAGTCCACAGCCCATAAAGTATAATGAACATGAATCTTTATTTTATGAGAACAATAACACCCTGGTCTGCCCGTGCCCGTGCCCGTCCCTCCCAGCCTGTCAATCCTATACAAAGAGCCCCAGTAACCATCAATCCATGTGGCCAGAGGGGCTGCTTCATTGTGTAGCCTAATTACACAGCACTTTGGAGCAGTTGGAGGCCTTGGGGTGGAGTGTGTCAGCACGTGTGTGGGGGGGGGGGGGGGGGGGAATGTATAGACGGAATCATGGGGTGAGCATATGGCCGCTTTCTAACCCAGGTGCAGGGGAGGAGAAAAGGCTAAAACATCCTGCTGGAGGCAAATTCCACCAGCGCTGAGGAAATGATGGAGAAAGTTTAAGGATGTGAACAACTAGCGACAATTACCAGCCATTCTGAACAGCTTTTATGATATGGCGAGCATCTGTCTGCAGCCTGGTTCTAAACTGACAAATGACTGTCAAGTTGACAAATAAAAAGGATGTCTAGACTAATGTATTACCACTCACTGTTTCAATAAAAATGAGTTTCTGCATTAATTGCACTTAGCAAAAAAAATTGCATGGACTCAATAAATTATTTTAATAAACTGAACTTAAACTAAATTAGTCTCAGCAGATTTCCAAGCATGATTTGCCTCAGACTGTATTAATAGAGGTTGAATTATGCATATTACATTTCTGAGTTCTGAAGTCTGAGATAAAATGTAACATTTTTTTTGTTGCATTTCCATAAAAACCGTATTTGCAAAATTATGAAAATGTCAAAATTGTGAGATATTTACTTAAAAAATCTAATAATTTTTGAATGCTAAACTTTTTGTTTACTGAATTCTGACTCTCAGACGTTTGATAACATTTCACAATTCTGACTTTTTTTGTTTTCACTTTATTATGGAAAAACATATATATTAATTTACCTATTTTTTATTTAAATGTTGGCACAGGAATACACTTAAATGTTTGTGTAGAGTAAAATCTAAATGTCAGTTTACTAATGTAACATCTTTTAACCTAGGATCACATTCACTGCATATTTTTTGTTCACTCTGCCAGTTTTATTATGGTTACAGTGTTGTTTAAATATCTGAAACTACATCATTGTGCTATTGGCATGGGAGTCTTAATGTGGTGGGTGGGGAGACATGGAGATCTCAGTTTTATAAATGTGTTAAACTGTGACCTTGTGAGATCTTCTGGCACTAGTAGGCACGTACATGTAAGAGAAAAAGACATGACAGAAGAACAGGAATCAGTCCAACTTAAACAATCACCATAACTCAACTTTAATTCATAGATAAATGTAGAATATGGTCATAAAAACTCATAGAATAACCACTGAGCTGAGTTGAGAATGTATTACTATACATTTATTTACACAGTCAGTGACTGGGTTTGATGAGCATAGTGTACCAATAACTGGGCCAAATTACAGACTGTCCAGTTTCTACAAAAGCCTATAGAATCAACTTGAACACTGTCTGAATGACTAAATAATCAATATAATATAATAACTAATAAGAAAGAAATAGCCAGTAAATATCAGCAGTAATGACTATGACTAGGGATGTCTCTGGACTCTTTTTAACTGAGAAATATTACTGGTAATATTTTTGTCTGATATATATATATATATATATATATATATATATATATATATATATATATATATATATATATATATATATATATATATATATATAATTGGTATTTTTTATTTATTTTTTCTCTGTATGCAATCAAATAACATGTTTTATAAAATTAAAAACTAGCAATGGTGTATTTGCATATTAATCCATCTTTTAAAACTGTTTTGTAGTTCTGTTTCAATCACTTGGACATTTGTACTTATGCACTGAACCATATGTAGTAAATTGCAGTGGACACTAAAATAGTTAAATACTTAGAGGCATAGTTCAATCACAAATAAAAATTTACTCACTATTTACTGACCATCAAATGGTTCCAAACTCGTTTCTTTATTTTGTAAGAAATAAAAACTGAAAACTGGTTTCCAGAAGAATGGAAGTCATAGGAAGTTCTTTAGGACATAAAACTGGAATAATATTAAATGAGAGAGATATTTAGATACAATTGAAGATATATGCCCAAATATTGACGAATGATAACTCCTGAGTTAATAAAAAATAATTATTATTTACAGTTTAGCAACTTTTACCAGAATATTTGAGAACTTTGTTTTTAAAAATACTTAAATTGACTGAACAAAATGTATAAAATATTAAAATATATATAATTGCATGCATACATAGAGTCAACTATGAACTAAACTAAACTACATAGAGTGACAAAAGAGACAATACACAGTCACAATTTTGGCTTGCTTGGTTATGGACTTGTGGAGCTGTGCATCAATGGATTTGCTCTTCAGTGTTTGAACTTTCTGCAGCTAAAATTAAACTACACTGAACTGAACTAAACTGAAAAATCAACTCTAAACACTGGACTGAAACAGCTTCAATTTACTAGAACTTCAATGTTAAGCTGCTTTCAACACTTTCTAAAAGCTTTTAGGAAATAAAAGATAAAGATGACAATCACTACACACTAGGCATTCACTGCTGCTGCATTTATGCATTCTTTCACTCTCAAAATGTGGTTTTAAGTCCTGTGAACTGGTTGCTTTGTTAAAGAATGTAGGTGTCACTTTTGTTCATAACTAAATTCTGTATTGAGCACTGTAAAACAAGACTGACTGATGTGATCTGCCGCTGTGTGCACAGTCTAAGAGCATATCCATCATCCCGGTAGAAAAAAAAGAAGGAAAATGACACAGAGCATATGTTCAACACCTGTGAGTTAAAAAATGACTGGAAGTTCATGCTGTTTTTTTTGGTTGCTCATGCTGTGTTATGATTATACGGTTCAACCAGGCCTCTAAAAGGTCAGTTTTGGTTCCTTGACTTGATCAACTGCCTAAACCAACTTGGACCAAACCAGTGAAAGACCTGTAATGGGTGAGACAAAGGAGACATCCAAAACATGCAGTGTTGGTGGTCCTCCAGGAACATGGTTGAGAAACACTGTTCTAGAGAAAAGAACATACCTGGTTAGGTGGTAGCACTGAACGAAGAACCACCAACTGGATCATTCCTCTCAGGTTCCCTTCCATGGACATTGATCTTCGCAGAGTCTCCATGGCCTCATGATTGGACTTCCCCAAAAGCGGCTCACCATTAACAGCAATCAGCTGGTCATTGATACGTAGACGTCCATCCTATGTGGGGGGGGGGTGTGATGGGGGAAGGAGTCATTTTTAAGAAGTGTCAAAAAACCTTTGCATGTGGTTTGAGTTTGATGGATTTCCACAAAGGTGAATCAAACCACTGAATTTCAATCTAATGTCAACACTAAATGTTTTAATCATGCATTAAATGCAATTGGTCACCAAAGATGAAGCCTGGGGGAGTGTGCAAAGTAGGGCTGCATGATATTAAAGGAAAAGTTTTTCTGTAATATAACAGTATAGATAAATAGATCAAACAAACGGGGAAAAAAGTAAAATAAATAAATAAATAAATAATAATAATAATAATAATAATAATAATAATAATAATAATAATAATAATAATAATAATAATAATAATAATAACAATAATAAGAGCTTTAGGGTTTTCTGGGGAGCCAAACAGTATTAAGGTACAGAAAATTAATATGTAAAAACTCACTGTATAATCTACATTGTGAGTAGTTAAATATAATAAATCTTTATTAAGCTTAGAAAAAGTACACTTTCTTGTGCCTGATGCAAAGTCAAAGGTTTTAAAAACACTTGCGAACAATAAACTTTTTATAAACTTACACACTTTCAATGGGTAAATTTCACAAATGTCATGTTTGCAAAATTAAGGCGAATTATTATTATGCTCAAATATAATCCAAACATAAAAACGGAACATTGCATATCCTGCAATGTGACTATTGCAGACATGCACATTGCGATATCAATGCTGAAACTATTGTGCAGCCCTAGTGCAAAGGCCTCATTTGAAGATGATAAATGTCTAACAAAATAAATCAAAATATTTAAAATATTTATTTTAATATTGGCGAGGTAGGTAGTGTTGTCACAACACTGCAAGAAGGTCACTGGTTCGAGCCTCGGCTGGGTCAGTTGGCATTTTTTGTGTGGAGTTTGCATAATCTCCCCGCGTTTGCTTGGGTTTCCTCGGGGCGCTCCGGTTTCCCCAACAGTCCAAAGACATGTGGCATAGGTTAATTGGCTAGGCTAAATTGTCCGTAGTGTTTGAGTGTGTATGGATGTTTCCCACTGAAGGGATGCAGCAGGAAGGGCATCCACTGCGTAAACGTGCTGGATAAGTTGGCGGTTTATTCCGCTGTGGTTACCCCAGATTAATAAAGGGACTAAGCCGAAAAGAAAATGAATGAATGTAATAAAAAATAAATAAATAAATAAATAAATAATAACAATATATTATAACAATAATAATAATGAAAGTATTAATAATAATAATAATAATAATAATAATAATAATAATAATAATAATAATAATAATTATTATTATTATTATTATTATTATTATTAGTAGTAGTAGTAGTAGTAGTAGTAGTAGTAGTAGTAGTAGTAGTAGTAGAAGTAGTAGTAGTAGTAGTATATGACGGACAGCAAACAATACAATCAATCAATCATTATTAAATTGAAAAGTGACATGGAAAATTTTCAATTCACAGCATCTGTAACAGATTTATATATGCTTAATGTTGAATAGACTCCACGCTCTCACACTTTTTTCCCATCATACATTATCCAAAGTTCCCCTTCGGTTGGGGAACTTCAGTGCCATAGAGTGGATTGATTGAAATCCACGAATGGGAGATTCGGATCAGAAGCTGCTTGTCTGGAGAGTATTGAATGGGCAAATGAATGAAAATTAATTGGCAGCGTAAGCTTGCGCAGGTGTGCTGCATCGCCAATTATCCCAGCATATAAGCACACCTGAAGCGAGCAAACGCCATCCTTTTCGCTTCAGATCCTTTCTGAGTGAGTCGATGAGGGTTCCTCTTGCTGTTCAGCACTTCAGAGTGAACGAGTGTCTCCCAGTCCAGAGTGGGTTTTTGCGGCTGCAGACGGTCGAGTTGGGTTTCTCCCTTGCCTGCGGTTTTTTGGGTCTGGTCCTTCAGAGAGGTCCGTATTGTTGCAACTTTCCTAAAAGAGCAACACAGTCGTGCAGCACGTCCTTTTCAGGATGGCGCTGTGGGTTTCTGGATGCGGGGGTTTCCTGGCTCCGGATGATGGACACGATCACTGCATTGCATGTTTGGGGGTCCAGCATGTTAATGCGGTGCTCGCGGGCGGTTCATGTCGTCATTGCGATGCCATGACCGTTGCACAGCTAAGATCGCGGCTAACTTTCGTAAGAGAGCGAGCCACCCCAGTTGCCTCCTGTTCTAAAAAAGCAGCGGGCGCTCGGGCAGATCTGAGGGTTCCAGTGGGAGATAATCCACCGCCCACGGGCTCGCGGACCTCTCGCTCCTCACGACGCTCCATCCAAGCTTCGGGTAGTGGGAGTGATCCGTCTAACCAAATGGTAGCTGTCACACTCGCTGATATCGGAGATCAGATGTCCTCCGCGGCATCGGAGGGTGGGCTTTCACTGTCCGACGAAAATCCGGACCCGCTTGCCCCCTCCGGGAAGGTGAGCGCCGTCAAATCGGATCCTGAAGCGGGCATTTTAGCCGTGCTTTCCCGGGCTGCTTCGGCCGTGGGGTTGGAGCTGGTTTATCCCCCAGCTCCGCGGCTGGACCAACTAGATGGGTGCTTTGTAGAGGACCAGAAGGCGAAGCCTTCAAAGCCTCTTGTCCCCTTCTTCCCGGAAGTGCACAGTAGGCTCACGCAGTCTTGGAGGGCACCTTTCTCTGCCCGTGCTGCATGTCCCTCCGCCCTCACCGCCCTTGACGGCGGAGCTGCCAGGGGGTATGAGGCGATTCCATCAGTGGAGCGCGCTATCGCGGTCAATCTCTGTCCGCGCGGCGCCTCTACGTGGCGCGGTTTGCCCCGCCTCCCGTCCAAAGCCTGTAGGTTGTCTGCCTCCCTCGGAGCCAGAGCTTATAAGGCTGCGGGCCAGGCTGCTTCTGCTTTGCACACGATGGCCACCTACCAGCGCTACCAAGCGCAGGCGCTGGCCGAGCTGCACGAGGGCGGGTCTAACCCAAACTTATTATATAAGCTGCGCACCGCGACCAACTATGCTCTTCGGACTACTAAGTCCGCCGCGTGTGCGCTGGGGAGGACGATGTCCACACTTGTGGTTCAGGAACGCCACCTCTGGCTAAACCTGGCTGATATGCGCGATGTTGACAAAGTTCCCTTTCTTGACTCGCTCATATCCCAGGCTGGCCTGTTCGGCGAAACCGTCGGTGAATTCACCCAGGAATTCAAGGCGGTGAAAGAGCAGTCGGATGCGATGGGCAATGTCATCTATCGGCGTGGCCGTAAGCCCGCTCCGCCCGCCGAGCCATCCATCTCCGCTGTTCCTCGCCGAGGGCACCCGCCAACGAGTGCTGCCCCGCCCCCGCCTGCGCCTCCGGCCAAGCGGGCGCGGCGTACACCTCGAAAGCAGGCAGCCCCCCCTGCCCAGGGCGCCGTTAAGTCCGGCAAACAGACCGCGAAGCGTCCCTATGACATGCCATCCGGAGATGAGGAAACTTGCTCTTTCCCCGCTTGTTTTCACCAAAACATCAACCAAAGAGCACTTTTCCCCTTCCCCGGATGTGACAGCATGAATTCTGCCAGTCCGGGACGCGCTGCCTTCCGGCTCGCAGATTCTACGTGCTTCGCCAGTGGCTCACGAGCGCTGGGGGGACGGTCTCCCTTCCCTCAGCCCTCCAGCCCCCTCTCCGGAGTCAGGGTGCGGAGCCAGAGCGAGTCGCTCTCCTCCAGCTCTTCCGCGGGACCCTCGTGCTTCCCGGATCATGACACCTCCTCCGCGCTACCCCACCGCTGGTACGTCAGCAATTGTAGCGATGACTCCATTAGCGAGGACTCTGCCTGCCTGGTTAGCGCGGGCCGGCCCCTCGCAGTGGCTCATACGCACAATCAGACTCAGTTACGCGATTCAGTTCGCAAAATGGCCCCCCAAGTTCACGGGCGTGTATTTCTCCAGGGTCAACCCCCTGTCCGCCCCTGTCTTGCGAGAGGAGATTGCTGCCCTCCTGGCGAAGGGTGCAATCGAGCCGGTTCCTCCAGCCGAGATGGAGAGTGGGTTTTACAGCCCATACTTCATCGTACCCAAAAAGAGCGGTGGGTCACGACCAATCCTAGATCTGCGCGTTTTGAACTGCTGTCTGCACAAGCTGCCGTTCAGAATGCTCACGCAGAGGTGCATTCTCCAATGCGTCCGTCCTCGGGATTGGTTTGCAGCCATAGACCTGAAGGACGCGTATTTCCATGTCTCCATTCTTCCACGCCACCTCCAATTTCTGCGGTTTGCGTTCGAGGGTCGAGCGTGGCAGTACAAGGTCCTTCCCTTCGGGCTCTCTCTGTCTCCGCGGGTCTTCACCAAACTCGCGGAGGGTGCTTCCTCATACTCAATTATCTCGACGACTGGCTGATTTTAGCCCACTCGCGGGAGCAATTGATTGTGCACAGGGACAAGGTGCTTCGGCATCTCCGCCTACTGGGGCTTCAGGTCAACCGAGAAAAGAGCAAACTCGCCACCGTGCAGAGGATCTCTTTTCTCGGGATGGAGCTGGACTCGATTACCATGGTAGCGCACCTCTCCGAGGAACGCGCTCGCCTGTTGCTGAACTGTCTGAGGGAGCTCGACAGCAAACTAGTGATCCCACTGAAGTTCTTTCAGAGGCTCCTGGGGCATATGGCATCCGCAGCCGCCGTCATGCCGCTCGGATTGCTCCATATGAGACCACTTCAGCACTGGCTTCACGATCGGGTCCCAAGACGCGCATGTCACGCGGGCACACACCGGGTCTCTGTTACTACGCTGTGTCGCCGCGTCCTCAGCCCTTGGAACGACCCCTCGTTCCTACAGGCCGGTGTGCCTCTAGGACAGGCGTCCAGCCATGTTGTTGTTTCAACAGATGCTTCCAACACGGGTTGGGGGGCCGTGTGTCGCGGGCATGCGGCTGCGGGCCTGTGGAAGGGTGCCCAGTTGCATTGGCATATCAATCGCCTAGAGCTGTTTGCAGTGTTCCTTGCTCTCCACCGCTTTTTACCAGTGCTGGAGCGGCAACACGTGCTGGTCAGGACGGACAGTATGGCGGCAGCGGCGTATATCAACGGCATGGGGGGTATGCGCTCTCGCCGCATGTCTCAGCTCGCCCGCCGTCTGCTCCTCTGGAGTCTCGTGCCGCTGAAATCGATGCGCGCCATTCACGTTCCAGGCACGCTCAATCGTGCAGCCGAAGCGCTCTCACGACAGCTGTTACGCCCTGGAGAATGGAGACTCCACCCCAAGTCTGTTCAGCTGATATGGGCGCGATTCGGGGAGGCCCAGATCGATCTGTTTGCTTCCCCCAAGAACGCTCATTGCCAGTTGTTTTTTTCCCTGACCGAGGGCTCTCTCGGCACGGATGCACTGGCCCACAGCTGGCCTCGGGGCATGCGCAAGTATGCGTTTCCCCCAGTGAGCTTGCTCGCGCAGTTACTGTGCAAGGTCAGGGAGGACAAGGAACAGGTTCTGCTAGATGCGCTCCTTTAGCCCAACCAGACCTGGATATCAGAGCTCTCACTCCTCGCGACGGCCCTCCCCTGGCGGATCCCTTTGAGAGAGGACCTACTCTCTCAGGGACAGGGCACCATCTGGCACCCTCGCCCCGATCTTTGGAACCTCCACGTGTGGTCCTTAGACGCGAGGAAGACTTAGGTAACCTACCGACTGCGGTGGTTAATACCATCACTCAGGCTAGAGCCCCCTCCACGAGGCGCACCTACGCCCTGAAGTGGAGTCTATTCACTGAATGGTGCGTCTCTCGCAGAGAAGACCCCCGAAACTGCCAGATTAGTGTTGTGCTCTCTTTCCTTCAAGAGAAGTTGGACAGCAGGCTGTCGCCCTCCACTCAAGGTTTACGTGGCCGCCATCTCCGCTTATCATAACGCGGTAGCTTAACGCGGTAGCACCGTGGGAAAGCATAACCTCATCATCCGATTCCTTAGGGGTGCTAGGCAAATTAATCCATCTCGACCCCCTCTCATGCCCTCTTGGGATCTCGTCCTCGTTCTCACGAGTTTGCGAGCCGATCCCTTTGAGCCTCTCGAATCAGTATCTCTCAGATTCTGTCCCTGAAGACAGCTCTGCTGGTTGCGTTGGCCTCCATCAAGAGGGTCGGGGACCTGGAGGCATTTTCGGTCAGTGACTCGTGCCTGGAATTCGGGCCGGATTACTCTCACGTCATCCTGAGACCCCGCCTGGGTTATGTGCCCAAGGTACCTACCACCCCCTTTAGAGATCAGGTAGTGAACCTGCAAGCGCTGCCCCTGGAGGAGGCAGACCCAGCCCTTTCTTTACTTTGGACCGTACTCAGAATTTTAGATCATCTGAGCAGCTCTTTGTCTGTTATGGCGGTCGGCAGCAGGGAAGTGCCGTATCGAAACAAAGATTATCCCACTGGATTGTGGATGCCATTTCCCTTGCTTATTCGAGTCGAGGTCAGCCGTGTCCCCCGGGAGTGCGTGCACACTCCACTCGGAGCGTTGCATCCTCTTAGGCGTGTGCACGCGGCGCCTCTCTAACAAACATCTGTAGAGCTGCGGGCTGGGCGACACCCAACACATTTGCAAGGTTTTACAATCTGCGAGTGGAGCCAGTTTCCTCAAGGGTATTAGGTAACCCTTTCGTGATTGAGGAAACAACTCGGTAGGGTGTTGAGACACGCTTGCTGCGCCATTTTCCCTAACACGGAGATACGTGCGCCCTTTTATCTGTCAGTAAAGTTCCCCGTCAGGTGAGCCCTGCAGATTCCTCCATGGCCCCCAGCACTGACTCAGCGGAGGAGTCACTTGCTGGCCCACTACGTTGTAGGTCTGCCCGCTGGTCAGCCCGCGTTTTGTGTATATGTGCCTGCTATGCGTGATCCCCACTAGGCGATCCCATATGCTTATTCCGCCACGGTTAAGTCCCCCCCTGGGCGGACCCGTGTCTTCCCTCCCCGCTAACCACTCTTTTGCTATGCGTACTCCCCCTTTTTAGGGCTAGTCCATATGTAAATCCTGCCATCTATCCCCCCTTGGGTAACGGATGGCTTCCGCAGCGTCCTCCCTATCGGGACTGCACGCTTCCCAACGTACTGTCGTATTTTCCTAGAATTATTTAGATGCTCACGACTTCCCAAAAAATATATCTAAATCCGTAAGACTTCTGTTGAAGTAGGATAAATTAGGGTCAGGGACACGTTGGAGGACCGCGCCTCCCATGATGTGGGTGCGTCACGCTTGCTTGACTATCCCCTCATCGGGGGCGTTGGTAAGATGCAGTCATTATGGCGCTTTCCATACTTCTCCCAAACGTGGATTTTAATCAATCCACTCTATGGCACTGAGTTCCCCAACCGAAGGGGAACGTTCGAGGTTACAGAAGTAACCCTTCGTTCCCCGAGGAGGGGAACGGAAGTGCCATACTCCGTCGCCATACTGACTGTCCCTTAGCTGTTTGAAAGTCTCTTCAGCTTAAAAGGATGGCGTTTGCTCGCTTCAGGTGTGCTTATATGCTGGGATAATTGGCGATGCAGCACACCTGCGCAAGCTTACGCTGCCAATTAATTTTCATTCATTGGCCCGTTCAATACTCTCCAGACAAGCAGCTTCTGATCCGAATCTCCCATTCGTGGATTTCAATCAATCCACTCTATGGCACTTCCGTTCCCCTCCTCGGGGAAGGGTTACTTCTGTAACCTCGAACGTTCTTTATCTAAGTTCCTCATTATTCATTTAGGAGTAAAAAAATTAAAATACTTGAAGAAACGTATACTGTTCGCATACATCCTGACTCTGCTCACAGTGTTTCCCAGCCATCCTAAAGGTGTTTCATAACTCCTGAAATGAACTCCAAATGAACTTCGACCTGATTTTATTCCAAATTTCATCACACCACTTTGTTATTCAACTCCACTTGAAGAACACAGGCGCCTTTAATAAAGACAGAACTTAATTTTTGGGTGAACTACCTCTAATTATTTACATCAGGACCAACATTACTAGATTTAAGGCTTTTTTTTTTTTTTTTGCCTATCGGAGGACTTTGTAAATGTCCTAGTTTCTTCACATCTCTAATGTATTTCCTCACTTTCTTCAATAACTCTCTGCTTTCCACAGGCGCATTATCCTCAGCTAAGCCTATAGGGGCATTCTGTCAAGGAGTACATTTCCCACAATCCAACAGCTCTGTCTCCTGGTACTGTATAAGCACATTATAAGACATGCATATTACATGGCATATAAAAAACCCCTAAAGTTCATTACAATTAATATTAATTAGTGTTTTCACTGCAGAGGCCTCTGATCTGCTTCCTCTGTCTCCAGGCGAGAGAAAAAGAGTGAGAGGAGAGAGAGGGAAATTCTCAGATTCACTAGAGGGTTAACGCAAGAACGTGTAAAACGCCTCAGATATATAGACAAAATTTGCTGATTGTTAAAGAACTGTACAAACTAAAGATGATGAAGTACACTGAAAACAATGCTTCATAACAAGTAAAGCGGATTTTTTAGCTGTGACCATCCACACTGAAGACTTTAAGCCAGGGGTGCCCAATTTTTTTCTTATGAAGGGCAAAAATCCAAGCTTCATTGAGAGCTGTGGGCCAAAACTAAATATAGCAAACTTTGTTACATTAAAATTGCCATGCAATTTCCTAATTTTGTTTCATAATATTTAAAATAAGTAGATTACTTTAACAATATTTACCAATGTATTCAATATTTTGGAAATGTATATTTTTGATCCAATTCTTACAATAAACCTTTAAAAAAAGAACACAAGTCATCTTGAACCTGCCTTTGCCTTGATTTGCAGGCTGTTGTTTTCTACTTTGTCCCCTATTCGTTGAGTGAGAGTATGTACATTTTTAATTTTTATTTTTTTAAATCTGATTCATTTACAACATTTAATTGAAACATTGAGCTTTTTTGAGCTTATACTCAACAATAAAACAAACAAACAGGTTACATTAAAGTATAACCCCAACCCATCTCAATCATTTTCCCTCTGATGGGCCAAATAAAACAAAGGGCTAACTTTGGCACACGGGGCCTAGTTTGGGCATCTCTGATTTAAATGCTTCTGCTGTTATGCCATTTTAAAGGTTTCTAATTTCTCAAATAATCACTTTGAATATTCGCTCTTTCTACACTCCTATTTTCTGAAAGTCTGCTCTGATTGGTCAGATGGCCAAGTCTGTTGTGATTGGTTTACCGTTAACAGTGTGTATTGGAAATGAAATAAATATAAATATAAATAAATCCCTTGTTTGAATTTACAAGATGTTTTATGATTGTAAACACCCTTCGTAAACTTTCTTTTTAAGTGTGTGTGATAGGTTGCCCTGTTATTTTGAGTTGGATCAACTTATTTTATATATATATATATATTTTACAGGGTAGCAGTCATTCTGATGTTTATTGACGTCATGCTGTCATGTATTTACAATGACATATTTACATTCAAAGTTTCTAATTTGATTTTAAAACTAAGCTTTGAATATCTGATGTCTGTCTAAGTAATTACCCTAAAAATACAACATTTTGGTAACACAGCCAATAAATGTGTAGTTTGGCTACTAGACCGTTGGCAAAGATACCCCTTACTTTCATTTTTACTTTTACAAGCAAGAGAGGTTTTTTTTTTTTTTTTTTTTTTTTTACAGCACTAAAAAGATATGTTATTTTTTTTCTATCAGAAAGAACAAAGCCACACATATTCAAAGTCTCAAAGTCACAAGGAAAATAGCATTAAATGCACTGAAATGCGTGCAGCCATTTTGACCAATATGATAAAGGTGAAATACTCATAGCGCTACATTTTACTTATGTGCTCTTTTAAGAAATGCTGCATCTGTGTAATTCCTTGACATCCTAATTGGCAAGTCGATTAAAACCAGAATTCAAAGACAGCGTGTTTCAATAATGTGACCACCGACCACAAAATCAGTCATAATGGTCAATTTTTGAAATTGAGATTCACACATCAAAGCTAAATAAATGAGTTTGCCCACTTATTATGTCTGGATTAGATACAACAATCTAAAAATCTGGAATTATTGGGCACATTATATATTTACAGTAAGAAATTTAGAATGAATGAAATCAATCAATCAATCAATCAATCAATCAATCAATCAATCAATCAATCAATCAATCAATCTTCTTGAAACCTGATCTTTACTTAGAACTCTAATGTTTTTGACATAAAAGAAAAATTATATTTGACCCATAAATTAGCTATTGCCAAAATATATCTGACGCATTATTTATTTATTTTATTTTTATTTTTTGTGGAACATAACGAATAGATAAAAACAATTATAATCTGAGCCTGCCCATTTGAAGTAACTATATCATTGTAAATCTGGTAACATGATAGATGTCGATAACACTTAAGTGTTACAATAGGCTGTACGTACCTGCCTAATATTAAGATATTAACTGTTTATTAGTAGTCAAAGTATGACCCTATTACATCTCTAACCCTACCAATACCTAAAGCCAACTACTACTATTTATGATTTACAAATTTTAACACAAGCTTGTAGATGTTTTGAATAATTTGTTTGTCAATGTGCGATTCTTGTTAATTGTTAATTAGTTTTTTTGTTTGTTATCTTTTAGACCCAAGTGACATGTATACTGACTAATCTTGGCCAGGACACTCTTGTAAAAGAGATTTTTAATCTTATTGTGTCTTTCCTGAAAAAAAAAAAAAAAAAAAAATATATATATATATATATATATATATATATATATATATATATATATATATATATATATATATATATATATATAATAAAATAAAATAAAATAAAATAAATTAAATAATAATAATAATAATAATAATAATAATAATAATAATAATAATAATAATATTAATAATAATAATTAATGCATTAATAACTATGATTAAGTTTATCATTTAGATAATGGTTTGTTAATAGTATAAATTGTACTTTAATATAAAGTGCCAACATGTTTATTAAACAGCATCACATGTAGTTCTGTGCAGGCTATTCAATAACCAATTATATACGTCACCATTAAAAACATCATACTGTAAGTTTGTTGACAGTGTGCACTCTGCTTATGAATTCTGCACCCAAGAAGATGCAGATACATTTTGTAGCTTCACTGATTATAAAGGAACTTGTTGTCAAAGTGCATAAGCTGTTCCAGAACAAATGTTTTGTCTGAACAAAATAACTGCTTCTTCACAACATGATGTTGAATACACAAACCAAAAAGTAAAGACGTCTTTATACAAGTGCGTTTTTGTTTTAATTGGGCAGGAGTTTTATTATGGTTATACCTGGCATCCACACTACTCTGACACCTTCGACCCACGAAACAAAGCATTTTGAAAATGCTAAAGATGCCATTTAAATTTGGAAATGCTGGTGGTGTGTTTGAGTAAAGATGAACAGAAATGCAAATTTCTGAAAACGGAGTACTGCATATCATTTCCTTCGTCAAGTCACTCTCAATGCACAAGACTGCAAGTACAAGCAGTGAGTGTGAATTTGTATCATGTGTTTTAGGCTGTATAGTGGGGACAAAGATCATTTGAAATTGAAACTCAATAAAAAAGACAGACTGTACAAGGTGTGTTTTCATTCTAAAACTCCATTTTAAACTGAAAATGCACTAGTCTATGCAATACAACGCATTTGAGGTGGGTTAAAACACATGTTATTCCTGGGCAGCCAAAGAAAATTATAGGCTACTGCAAATGTGTGTTGGATCTACACACATCACTAAATTATTTTACAATCTTCTGACAGTAAAGCATCTTTTCTAAATATTTATTTGAAGAGAATGATTGCATTTGTCTTTTAAAAACCAAAATGTACAGCGTTCCTTTCCCATTCATATTATCCCAAGAAACGTTGCATTAAATAAATGAATAATTAATGACAATTCACAATACAAACATATAATTACAATCAACTAATTTCACATAAAGAATATATCATGATTTAGAACTGTAGAATAAAGCTCTATTTTGAAATCTTGACAGTATGTGCCATCACAATGTTTTTCTATGGATAAAATGAATGGTATATTTTACCAACTGAACCTGACTGTCGTGCCCTGTGGAGGTAGCAAAGTACCACATGGTTAATCACAGTTTACTGAAATAACACCCACCCACAAGCTCTGGCAATGTGCACTTTGTGCCCTTGCTCTCTGTAAATGAAGAAGATGAGCTTTCATTACTGAGGCCTTTGGGTGAAAAGATGTCCTGTCCTCGTGACATCATGAGTCACCGAGAATTAGAGATACTTATTAGAGCCGTGATTTAATTCTTAAACTTGATTCTGCGAAATCACACAATCTGTTAGCAGTTTTAAAATAAGAACATTACATTTTACATTATTTTAGCCGGTTATATTATAATTGTTTAATAAAAGCTGTGTTCAAGGGATATTCCAAAATCATTTGGCTCAGGGTTTGCGCTAAAACTCTAACATTAAGCGTTACAGTCTGGGTTAACTGGACGTTTCAGTACGTTGACGTACTTCCAAATGAAACGGAATGCTGAGTAGGGGGTGGGGCTTTCTTTTTGCGCATCATTTCCTCAGCAAACTAATGGTAAGAGGGACATGGTTAAGAATATTGTAGCTCAAGCTATCAAACCATCAAACACTACTTAAAACGCAGAGAAAAACTAGAAGATTTTGATTTAAGTTTACTAAAATATTTTTTTTCAATAAATTAACTTGAGTAACAGATTAATTGATTACCTAATAAACAGCAAAGTGTGCTGTATTCTTCAGGAAATGCCACAATAGTTTATATTTGCTTTTATCTTTTATACTCAGAGCTTTAGTGTTTCAGAAGTTGAGTGCAACTGTAACATTCAGTTCAGTACCTGCATGGACTAAATGTTAATTTTAAAAAATAAACTCCTCATTTGGTCAGCTAGTATTCTGAAAAGAGATTTGTTGGGGGTCTATTAAGCCTATGGTAAAAGTGACGCTGTTGTGGGAATATAAAGCAGCCCAGTTTAAAACCCACGTGAACTGTGCTCATGTTCTAACAATAGTTGATGGCTATTTTGAGAAACTAATGGTGGTGAATAAAGAGCAGGAAACTGGGTATTGATTCAGATTGTACCGGTCTTTATGCAAGGCTATAGGCAATTCATATGGCTTAAGTGTTTGAGGAATACTGGTCAACAAGTCAGAAATGAGGGCCTAAAAACTGAAATAATTTTTACAAAATGCTTGTTGTGGCTTGAGTTATTATTGTTATTGTTATTATTAGTAGTAGCAGTAGTAGTAGTAGTAGTAGTAGTAGTAGTAGACTGTAAAACCAAACAGTCAAAGTTAATTCTACTCATTTGAAAAGAGGTTTGAACTTAGTGTTGAAGGAAATGAGTAAATTTAATTTTAATTATTTTTTAAATTTAAAAAATAAAGGAAATAAATAATGCCTCTTTACTTCAACTTAAATGGAGTAAGTTCTCAGTACTCATATAGATTAGTTTTGTTTTAACTCAAAGGGTTTGTAGCAATCGTAGCAGTTAGAATATGTTAATATATTCAATTCAATAATATAAACAATTACTGAAAATATAAATAGCGTGAGATACATAAACAATGGTGAGCAAACAATCAATAACATTATTTTTACAAAAACTATTATAAATTCAATTAAGGTAAAAAAAAAAAAAAAAAAAAAATATATATATATATATATATATATATATATATATATATATATATATATATATATATATATATATATATATAGTTTGTGTGTGTTATCACCACTATTACTACTACTGGAATTAATTGTGTTCTATAACAGTTTCCATACACAATATGCAATAATACTATATATAAACACACACTAAACCAGAGATGCCCAAACTAGGCCACGCGGGCCAAAGCTGACCCATGGTAACCTTTGATTTGGCCCACCATACCATCTGAGAAGAGAGAGAGAATAATGACGAAGACTGTAATTTCTAATTAAAGGTAACTTTTTTGTTTATTTGTACGTTTGTTTTATTGCTAAGCTACATAATTTGTAAATGTACAATCTGTCACCCGACAGATAAAAGACAAAGCAGACATCAGTGAGCAACTGAAGGCAAAGGCAGATTCTGCTTGACTAGTGAATTCAGCATTGAACTCCACTGTGCTATAAAGTGTTTTACTGAAGTTTTATTGTAATAAGTTATCGTTTGGAATTATACTGTGTTACATGCCTGGGGGTGTTGCTCTGTTGTTCTCTCCTCCCCTCTCTTTCTATTTGCTGTCTCCTATACTTCTAAAATCTAGGTGTTCCGATTGGTTGGCAGAGTTCTCCCAAGTGGACCAATCAGAAGAGGATGGGTGTTATTTAAACGCTCCAGTGATGACTCAGCCGAGAAGAGAGGGGGATCCATGTTGCTTGTTGCTGCTGTGTTTTTGTAACTTTTGGTACCTATCTTGTGCTCGGGTTCGCTTTAAAGAGTTTTTGTGATTTAAAAATACCTAGAGGGAAGTGAAGGGAAGTATGTCACGTGACTTACATTTTACACACACGTAGTAGATTTTTTTTGTTATTCCACTAGGTAAGAGGCGGGTGCTACCATATGTATGTTTGTTCCAGTCAGTGCAGTTGAGTAAGGGGCGTGTGACGCTGAAGATGTTTTTTTTCTTATTTACATATTTCTCTTTAGTTATTTAGAGGTGGGGGAGGGATTAGTTAGCGGGTGTTTAATTTGTTATTTTCTTTGATTTGGCACCGCTTATTCTCCTTCCCTCCATCAGGTATTTTTGTTTACTTTTTGCATTTGCATTTTGTTTTATTGTACATATTTGTAAATATACTTTGGGTGATTTAAATATTCACTTCTTTATCTTTATTGTAATAAAGCGAACCAGTTTTTTTGCAACGTCGTTGTCTGTGTTGATTCATAGCAGTTAACATCTCAGAGGAATTCTTAAAATATTGGGTTGTCATAATTATGTTAAGCCCTTTTTCATCCTCCGAGCCACACGGGGCGTAACAACTGCATTGGTTAATACCATTTAAAGTAATGTTTTCAATGTATTTGTAAACATTGTTACGATGTAGAATGTATTTGTTTGTGTTTTGTATTTCCTTTCTTTCATTTTCCCACTGCTCTACTCTAGTAGGAGATAATGACCCTCACCTGCTGTTAATTACAAGCTGCTCACTGATAAGGATAAGAAGAGCAGTGGGCATTTAGGCAACATGTCTCCACTAGAACAATAGGTGAGTCCCATATCGCATACTTATGCACTATTCTACGCCATTTTTAGTATATATAGTGTTAGTAGTGCGTTCACACTGAAAACTCTAAAAAGAATAAGTGCATTTTAATTACCCAGATGATGCACTCAATAAACCGGTAAAATGAAATGTGTAATGTTGGAAACTTCGCGCAGTCGCAGCTTTGCTTACGTAGTGGAACGGGGCGGAGCTTTCGGGCACACGTGTTGATTTATTTTATCTATTTTGGAATGTGACAGCAGAATTCTCCAACGAGAGTGATTTATAGCAGCTCCCGGTGGTGAATGTGGTTATATTCATAGCAGTTACTATTTGGTACTTTGGTAATTTATTTTTGATAATTTAATTTGGCAACTGTCAAATGTCATCTAAGAAACAGTTAGAATTTCCGCTTGGTTAATAAAAAAAACAAACAAAAAAAAAAACTTCCATTTGGAATGACCCTACATTCATATACTATGCTGCTGAGTGTGTAAGTGCACAAGTACATAGTGCATATGTAAATACTGTGCCATTAGGGACGCAGCTAGTGTTTTTGTGTATGTGTGTGTGTGTGTAGGCTCTTTTGTGAGGCTTTACTTTTTTATCCTTTTAAGCATTATCTTTTGATTAGAAGCTTTAATTTGCAGAATTTCTGCTTGCTGTTGCCCATCTTATATAGCTTTTGCCTCAGAAACTCTATTTGGTTGTCAAGTTTACTTTTGTTTTCAGTTCTACTTTGTTATTGACTCTTTACTTTTTGTTAATTTGGGATTGAGTTATTAGAGAGGGGGTGCCATTTTTCTTTTTGTAACTGTTTTCTCCTGTTTATCCTGTTTAGGAAGGGAGTGAGGGCATTTTTTATGTATTTTTCTTTTCTCTGATATATCATTTAGCTCTTCCCTTTCTATCAGTTAGAGAACTTTTTGTTTGTTGTTTTGGCCTGATACTCCCTGTTGAAGTTTTCTTGGAACCCTCCCTTAATCATTGAATAAATATTTTGTAATTCTTTATTCAAGTCGCATTTTTCTTTTATTTAGTCCTTTGGGAAGTTGCTCAAGTGACTTCATTGCTGACACACAGACACAAAACTACACTAACATTCTGTGGCATACCTGTGTTCCCCTAGACAGAAGTAAGGGAACATAACAATATTATGAAATCAATTACGAAATTAGCTATGGCAACTTTAACTTTCGGCCCATTTTGGCCCTCAATGATATTTGGCCCTTCATATAAAATTTTGGGCACCTTTGCACTAAACAATATATATATATATATATATATATATATATATATATATATATATATATATATATATATATATATATATATATATATATATATTATTTTTATTTTTTTTACATTTTTTTTTTTACTAAACCAATGACTCAATTTTTTTTGTACTACCACTACTAACAACAACGATGACAAAAAAACTATAATAAAATTAAAACAATGATGATAATAATAATAGAAGTAGTAGTAGTACCATTAATATTATGATCAATATTATTATCATAACCATATTTAGCTAAAAATATGACGATGAAACACTATTGGATGTGTTTAGCACATGATTTAACTTAACAGCTACACTGTGTTTCCCTCAGTTTTGTAAGTGCAAGCCAACAGTAACTTTGCAAGTAGACGCTGCCGTTCACCCGAGCCTCCTCTTGCCTTCCCACTTAGGCTCAGGGGAGAAGACGCATCCCACCCACAGACTCGGGACTCTTCCAACTCATTACCATGGGCTTGGAGAGTTTTTAATTAGCATTAATGTGCTGGAGCGAACACAGGCAGCGCTCTAGCATTTCTGAATTCCCTCACTGGGGACTGGATGGGGAATTAGAAACACGTTCACTGTGCCGGGGACTCAAGCATGAGAACTCACGTAGATCACCTTGCCGTGGCTCCCATCTACCCCTCATCTGAACGGGATGATCTGACTCTGAAGCTTTGAAATGATAGAGACTTAAGACATTCTTTTCTTGCTATACACAACCTCCAGAACCCAAAAGCGGCTTTTCCAACTTAAAGGCCTGACAAAGCAGTGAAGAGACGCTTCAGACAGGTGCAAATCAAACCCTTATCTTCACAAGTACACTTCACACACTCGCACACATCAATGTAAACGCTTTGGGCAAACACACACACACCCAAATGTCTGACAAGAATATTTTTACATGGCTAAGGGAAAGTAGTGAAATGATTTATAGGACATCGGTTCAGCCCATTTGTATACGGTTCTGCTTATAATTTGTCTTAATAAAATCTCCCTAGTAAGTAATAAAGAGCCCCTATTTTGCATTATAATAGGTCATATTTTGGTTTTTGGGTCTCCAACAACAGTCTGAGGTCAAAAAACACTTTCATTGTCTTATAATTTGCATTTATTTTACCCAATTATCCCAACAACTCCCATATGATTTGTTCAGTGATTTAATCTAATCTGCTAATCTGCGTTGATTGGTCCGATGACCCAATCTGTTGTGATTGTGTAACTGGGTTCAGCGTGAAACAGAGAGAGACGCCCACCATGGCTATGAAGTAGCACACAGAGTATATGAGAGCCCTATGCAGGAATGCAATAAATACTCTACTCTTAAACCTAACCCCAAATAACAACAATTCAATACACTTAGTGTTAATCCACAAAAGGGCAAAAGCTGAATTGTATATAAGTCAATGTGCTGCGCGTGTTTAGGAACAGCTGATAGTGGCCATAGCCAAGACAAACAGCAGCGAGTTGCGAGTTCAGAAACGCATTTAAATCGGTAAAGCAAGCACAAGCCACAATTTTAACATGATTTTGTACACAATATGTAAATAGCCCCATAAAGATTTAACTTGAGAGATGCAGTACACTGATTTATAATAGATATGTGATTACAAACCGCGTAGAGCAATTACAAGTTACAATACACAATTAAATACATATTCTGCAAACTACACAAACCCAGTCCCTGACAAAGTCTGACAAAGTCCCCTACATAGTCTCTTTCCTTTTAATAGTAAACGGCCGGCGAATCCCAAGTTGTATAGTAGGTTATTGCATCAAAAATCAGAAAAAAAAATAACAGGAATAAACACAGCAAGAGTTTGGCTATACTGTGGTATTGTTGTGAAAATGAACTTTAACTCTTTATTCCCCGCAGCCAAATCTCCATCTGCAGTGTTGGGCAAGCTACTTGAATAATGTAGTGAGCTAAGCTATTAGCTACTATAATTAAAATGTAGCTTAACTATACTAAAAGCTACCCTTTGGGAAATGTTGCAAGCTAAGCTAAAAGTCACTTGGCAAAAGTGTCGTAGCTACATCTATGCTATTTTTGCAATTCTCATTTTTAAATTGAAGCAACTTAAATCCAAGTCAATTATATCTTAGTGATCAATAAAACTTTTAATGAAACATAAGGCATAATTGTTCAGTTAAATTATTTATTGCAAATAATATGCCAACCAAAGCGAGAGGTGGCGGTACTGCACAAAAACGTTTAATGTCGACCACCGAAAAACAAGAAGAAAAAGAAATCATCATTTTCAACATAATATGAATTAACTTTTCTGCTACACACCAGCCTCACAGCTCTGTGAATGTCAGTGCCGTCATTTATTGATCTGCGGTTTGTAAATGTAGCTTGTGTGGACGCAAATGGGCTATTTGACTAAAAAAATTTGCTACTGAAAAGCTATTTCATTTAGAAAGTAGCGAGGAGAAATGTAGTTAAGCTAGTAGTGTCACTACTTTACTGCCCAACACTGTCTATCTGTCAGTGATCGTCATCTTTATGTCATGATCAGTCATGTGAACGATACTACTCACGATACTAACCGAAGCTGCAAAAAGTATATGTAATATTCTATACTATAATAAGAAAAGAACAGGCGTATTGTTTAATTGTATATGAAAGTTCAGAGTCAACAAATATTTGAACTAAATTAAATTGCAAAAGGTAACACTTTGCAATACAGCCTCATTAGTAAATGTTGGTTAACTGGTTGAAATCAGCAGTGAGAAAAAGGTAGATTACAGTTACTTTACTAATATTAGTTACAAAATACAACTGAATGTTATTAGTTATTAACTCAATTTAATAAAATGATTATGACTTATAAAATTAGAGCTACGATTAAAGAGTAAAAAAACCTTTCTGTTATTAAGATAAATTAATGAATGCCTTACTGTACAGTGTTAATCTAAAATAGCCCTATAAATAGTCACAACATTTTCAATCAATATTTCAGCATATGGTTAGCCAGCTTAATATGTAAAAATGTTAATGCTTGAATTATTCATCTTACCATTTAAGTCTCCAAGTGTGTGGTACTGTTATGAACACCACTGCAAATGCAATGTGAATACTTGTGAAAAATGTGAAAAAAATGTTTAAATAATATATAATTATTCACTATTTCTAAAGTGCCCATAACATAAATATCACACATTTTAATTATCAGGATATGCCAAATCAACAGTCTTGAGGTTAGCATGTGCTCCAAAACACATACATAATTCACATGTTATAAAAATGTAATCAAGATATAAGCATACAAAATTTGAAGTTTTAATTTTTGCCAATATGGACCATTCTTTTATTATTATTATTATTATTTATTTTTGTTTTTTAAGGAATCACTTTTAAGAAGGTCGCTGGTTCGAATTGGGTAAGCTAAATTGTCCATAGTGTATGAGTTTGAATAAGTGTGTATGGATGTTTCCCAGAGATGGGTTGCAGCTGGAAGGGTATCCACTGCGTAAAACATCTGATGGATAAGTTGGCGGTTCATTCCGCTGTGGCGACCCCAGTTTAATAAAGGAACTAAGCCGAAAAGAAAATGAATGAATATATGAACTTTAGACAAACTATACATTTCAAGAATGAAGCGCAGCTGTGGCTGGATTTTATGCTCCAAACGGCAAAAAAGCATCACAAGTCACTTGAGGAGGAGGCATGAATCAATTTTGCTAAGCTGCGACATGGTCATCTCCTGGAATTATTACCAACAATCCATCAGGAAACGTTTTCTCTCTCTCTTTCTCTCTCTCTCTCTCTTAAAAATTAATGGTGGTTTGGGTGCCCCTTTTGAAATTTGTAGAGGTATTAGACAAGGGTGTTCATTATCTGGTATGCTTTATTCTTTAGCAATTGAACCCATTTTAAATAAAATAAGAACTAAATTGCATGGCATAGTCTTACCAAATTGTAAAAATAACCTCACATTGTCAGCTTTTGCTGATGATGTGATTGTTATGGCTGGAAATCAAACTGACATTTAAGTATTAATAAAGTTACTTTCAATTTTTAAAGAATTGTCTTCTGCAAAGGTAAATTGGAGGAAAAGTGAGGCAATATTGCTGGGAAACTGGAAGGGGGGGAAACCGGTTTTACCAGAAGGCTTAGAATGGAAAAAATCAGGTCTCAAATATTTAGGTGTTTTTTTAGGTGATGAACTAACAGTACAAAAAAATTTGGGAAGGAGTATTTGAAGGAATTAAAGGTAGGCTTGAGAAATGGAAATGTTTATCACCAAAAATGTCATTCAGAGGCCGCATCTTAATAATCAACAATTTGGTTGCATCCTCATTATGGCAAAAACTTACTTGTGTTGATCCTCCCATTTACCTTTTAACTAAAATACAATCTGTTTTAGTGAATTTTTTCTGGGACAAACTACACTGGATTCCACAAAGTGTTTTATTCTTGCCTAAAGAGGAGGGTGGGCAAGGGTTAATTCATTTGCAAAGTAGGTTGACAACTTTTAGGTTGCAACATATCCAAAGACTTTTAAATGGTTCTGTTGAATATAAGTGGTGTGCTGTTGCTTTTATAATTTTACACAAGCTTGGAAATCTTGGTTTTAGACCCTAAAAAATTGGACACTTCTGTTTTACCAATCTTCTACAAGAACATTTTTAAAGTGTGGAGTCTTTTTGTCTTTAAACGAACAATGGATATACTGTCACTTCATTGGCTTCTAGAAGAACCTTTAATTCTTGGAGCACGCTTTGACATATCTTCAGAAGGAATATACCCTGGTCTTAACAAGGCACTTATAAACAATAATGTCATCAAGCTGCTACAATTACTTGAATTGACTGATTGTGATTTTAAGCACTCTGAAGAAGTTGTTAAGCGTTTGGGTTTCAGGTCTGCTAGCCTAATTGAACAGGCAATTCTGAGATGGAGAACTGTCCTGAAACCGGCAGAATGGTCGCTGTTGTCCAGTTTTTGGGATGGAAAAAGCATCCCAAATCCAATAGACTCTTTCCCACTTTGATATATTTCAGTTAATACAGAGAATTTTTCTGGTGTCCTTTTGGAATCTGTAAATTCAGTGTGTGTAAATGTTTTATCTTGTACTGGAAAAGTTTTGTATAAGTTTTGTGTGATCAACTTAAATAAGAAAATGTTAGACAAAAAGAGTGACACTCCATGGCGTAATTTTTGTTAAACTTGATAATGAAGTAAAACCTCAATGGAGAGCACTGTACAAACCACCATTAATGAAAAAAGGTGATGATTTGCAATGGAGAATCCTTTATGGGGCTATTGCTGTAAACTCCTGAAATTAGTCCGATATGTCCTTTTTGCAATGAAAGAGAAACCATTTTTCATGTCTTTGTGAAATGTGTTAGATTGGGTCCATTGTTTAAGTTATTGCAAAGTTTTTTTTGCTAGATGTTGTGAGACTTTCTCGGTTGAAACATTCATCTTCGGTTTTAAATATGTAAGGAGTAAGAGATTTTCTTGTCAATTATTGAACTTTATACTAGGACAAGCAAAAATGGCTGTGTATGTGAGCAGAAGGAGGAAAATTGAAAATAACACACAACGTAATGTAGTTATTGTTTTTTCAAGCATGATACAAGCAAGAGTCTTAACTGATTTTAGTTACTATATACAAATGGATGATTTGGAAACTTTCGAAAATATTTGGTGCTATAATAATGCTTTGTGTTGCGTACATGAAAACTATGTTGTTTTTACACTCATTTGAAATGTATAGTTTTTCTTTGATGTAAATTGAATTGACTAATTTATAGTAATATTGTGTCTGTTTTAATGTAATAAAGTTTTTGTAAAAATCAAATCTCTCTCTCTCTCTCTCTCTCTTCTCTTCTCTCTCTCTCTGTTTAAAACTGTTGGCAAAGCAGTCAACAAAAATTATTCCTCCACACCCCATAAGATGGCATAGGGCAGCTGGATTAGTCCAAAAGGGCATAGTACTTTTTTGCGGTTGGGTCTGTTTTAGTTCGGATCATGTTCTCAACACAAACTAACTCCTTTAAGGTTTGTTTTTTGGTCTGCTTTTGGTGTGCACTCGAGTGCGATTACTACATTCACACCTGCCCAAACGAACCGCAGCAAGAGGGAAAACGAACTCTAGTGCGATACAACCAGACTAAATATGGCAGGTGAGAAACACCCTAGGTTTATAATCAGAAAAAAGGTGGAAAGTTACTCAATTTTCCCAAACACTTTCATGTTTCAGGTGAAATGAATGAAATCAGCCTCACATTCAAAGGCATTTAAGGAGACCTTTAAACTTTAACAAGAACTGTAAGAACCATTTTTAACAATTGTTTTTTAAATAAAATCTGACTCACACTAAGAAAATAAAGAGTTTAGATGCAAAAACCTCTAAGTGCCATCAGAACTGTTTGCCTACATTGAGCATTTGTCTTAGCCTCTTGTGTTTATGTTCAGTTATTTCATGTTAAAAAAATGAAAATAATTATTTTTTTGTCATAATGCATCTGAACTCTTCAAATGTAAATTGTATTTACTTAAATGTATTTAAAGTTGTAAATATATTTCAATTTGCTATCACCTCATTTTATTTTGTGCATGACTCATTCACAAAAAGGTCAACTGTGGTTAAAATGCTATTGTTGTTGTTGTTGTTGTTTGTTGTTTTAAAGAAAAATTAACAAGAAAAACACGAATTTCCAATCATTTGTCCAAAAATCCATATAATCAAGATGAATGTTATTTAAACCAAATGGGTAAAAACACCCAATCTGTCACCAACACCCTGAAAATGAACAGGTGCAGCTGAAAAAAAAGACATGTTAGTACAGACAGAAAGATGAGCCTATAGAAATACTCGAGAAGGGTCCACTCAGCACCCTGCTGATAGTCCCCATCCCGTCTGCTGAGGTCAAATAAAACCTCATCAGCGAAGGGGGACAGAGGTCAGAGGTCAAGGGAACCAAAACACATGCCAAGAGTAGCTAACAGGGATCGTGACCTGTTTATAGTCTCCACTCACAACCCTTCGGCCTTGTTTGACACTGTGGACATCTACTACGTCTTCATAATGTCTTGTGGGGGGCATTTAAAAGCATATTTTACTCATTAACTGGTGTCATTAGCTGACTAATTTTACGACAGATGTGGTTTTCTCTGAAATTTAAAGAACATTGGTTCCTAAAAGCCTTTGGACACAAATCTATTTTTCTTTTTTTTTTTTGGTGTTCAAAATTATGATAAAAAACAATTTATTAGATGTTGGTTGGTTTGTTACTCTTACGCTCACCAGTGCATCATTCCTTCAATTAATATAATATGGTAATAGTAATACTAATATAGTAAAAGTAGTAAGTTGTATTTTAAGAAATTGATGTGAAGAAAAAAAATTTTCAACATCATTACTTTAGTCTAGTCTACACATGCTCCATCAGAAATAATTGAAAGTTTATGGTTTGTTTGTGTGCACTAGTTCTCATTTCCCTTTGTGGAATGGACATTCCAGACTGCTGTCCCATGCAGGTACGGAAAGATACATCCCCTTGATGTCAGCTTGGTATGTCCCAGGCTTTAAGGCTCATCCACACAGAATATGTTTTTCTATTGTAATGCATTACTTTTCCATTGTTTTTCTATGTAAATGAGCTTGACAGATGTGCATGACTGTTATCCTCATGCCTCTCATCTTTTGAAGTGGCTCACTTTTTAGATGAAGTGTCAATTCAAAAGAACAACTTTTACACGCAGCGCCTCTCATCAGTGTTAGTTCCAAAGCAGTGACCCCTTATAACCACTTTACATATCCAAGGCTACAGAAGTCTGATGTCAGAATATACATTTCATATTTCCCAGCATTGCTTATGTGGAGGTAAGAATATTGTGTTTATCATTATGTTTAGCTTATATTTAAAAAAAAAAAAAGGGCAGATAAAATATTTTGGTTCTAAACCAGCACTTACATTGCTTGGTTTAAAAGGGGTGTATATTGTCTTACACTAAAAAAAAATGGACATGAGCTTAATGTTTTTTGGGGGATGCAATATATTGGCCAGTGTGGATATAAAAATGCATAGCACATTATTTTTAATACCACTAATTGCACAGCGTCAGTTATCTCTCTGTGTCAGCGGAAGCACAGATGTGACTCTTGGCAGGTCCTTTGCAGCTATTTCTGAGGCTCTGTCACTAAACTTTAGCATTTGTCAATAGCATATGTTTCTCAATATGCTTTATACCTCAATCACATTGTCAAAAAAAAAAAAAAGTTATTTAAAGCACAATTACATGTTTTAGCATTATTATTTTTTACACTATTTCACTTGGATGGTTAATTTAACTTTTATTGAAGACGAAAGTTCTAAACGTGTTATTGTTCAAATCTGGCATTGGTCAACACATTTGTGTTAATTTAGCTATTTTTATCAGCAGTGATGTTTGTTTATTTTTATTGTCTTCATTTATAAGTAAAAATGTGACTTTCAGCTAACCATTCCTAATGATAATTTTAGGGGGGGAAAAAAACTAAAATGTATTACGTATATTATTATGTAGTTCAGCAGATGATTGTTTTCTGGTGTGAATGACCTTCTGCCACTTTTCCAAAAGATCAACTAGAAGTAACTATTTGTTGCTCCTGCAACTGGGATTGATGGCAAGACTTTTGTCAGGTAGTGTACTACTGGAAAAAAGTCAATTCTAAGAATTTATATATATTTTTTGCATTTCATAAATACATATGATATGTAAATGCAATGTGATACCTTAAAAGCTGCTCCTCCATGGATGATTGACTTAATAAAGATGCCCAAGTCCTCGCCAGTCTCGCGGGACTTATTACCCTTCAGACTGACCCCTAACCCTGCGGAGCCAGAGTCATTGAGAGGGACCTCAAACATCAGCTGCTCCTTCCCTTCCTCTGACAGCAGCAAGCGGGCCTGCTCCTCTTTCTGCAGGGAAAACAACAATGACGGAGGAGAATGAGACGAGGGAGAAGACAGGTCATTCCATTTCAACATAAAAAGCCCACTATTTTAGCAGAGAATAGCTCAACCTTTTCATGCCTCTTTTCTGCCTGTGATGGCAATGGGGTCATTTAGAAACATAATCCATTCTCCATTATGGAGTCCAGCGCTCAGCTCCCCGCTGCATTCTCCCTCCCGCTTTCCCCATTTCCTTTCTTTCCTCTTTGTCTGCTTTCTCTCTATCTCTCTCCATAATGATGCTAAAATTACCTGTACATCTCTTCAGCAGAAGTTTGTTTTAAAATGACTGTTAATATGAAGGAGGAAGGGGGAGGGGGGGTGACATTATATCTGTGTGGTAAAAAATAATTTCTGTCGCCACGGGAACAGGCTTTCTTTGCAGGAAAAGAATGAAAGAGAGCAAATGAAGAAGAAAATGGGTTTAAAAAGGTCTGAAAGAAGTTTGTTTTTGATCTATATAATGGCATAGTGTCTGCTAGAAAGATATAATGAGAGAGAGAGACATGTTGACGCCAAAGTGTCTAACAGAGTTTTAATGTTACACGAGAAACATCCTACTTTCTTAATAAGCATGTTTGATGGAACATATCTTGAATAAGATTTCCCTTGCCCTTTTTATATATAACAGTTTGATGTACCATGTAATCATACTCTTAATGGTCACAACACAAAGCTCAATCCCCTGTCTTAAAAGACCATTTACAGCAACTATAGGCTGTGCAAATCTCACCTTTCCTGTTTTCTCCTGTAGGCTTGAAAAGGGTTGCACCAACTAAACAATACTGGTCCTCACTGTGCTATCACAACAGTGCTGACCTGCTGTGGGATAGACTCTACAAGAACCCTGATGGTGTCCTCTGGGTTCTGGCACCAAGAAATTAGCAGAAGATGCTTCAAGTCATGTTGTGAGGTAAGGCCATTATGGTTTGAATTTTTAGGTCTATTAAATCTGCAAACGCTCAATTGATACAAATCTGGGGAATTTGAAGTATGGGGCAACACCTTGAACTATTCGTCGTGTACTTCAAACTGAACTGAACTTAATTTCTTACCTTACCTTAACTTACCTTACTTCAATTCAACTAATAAATCCTGCAAATGCTCAACTGATACAGATATGGGGAATTTTGAGTCCAGGCCAACACCTTGAATTCTTCATGTAATTCAAACTGAACTGAACTTAATTTCTTACCTTACCTCAACTTAACGCAACTAAACTCAACAAGACTAATGAACTAAACTTAACATCTTAAACTCAACTCGACTAATAAATCAAATTCTTAAACTCAATTAATAAATCTTGCAGGTGCTAAAATTAAACAGATATGGGGAATTTAAAGTCCAGGGAAGCACCTTGAACTCTTCTTAATGTACTTCAAACTGAACTGAACCTAATTTCTTACCTTACCTTAACTCAACTAATAAATCTTACAAATGCTCACCTAAATTTACAGATCTGGGGAATTTGGAGTCCAGGGCAACACCTTAAACTCTATGTACTTTAAACTGAACTGTACTTAATTTCTTACCTTACCTTACCTCAACTCACTTTATTGTGCCCAATGGGAAAATTTGTCTTGAACCCTAGAGCCACATTTGCATACACTGAACAAAACAGACAACACAATTCAACATAAAAATTCAAGAAGAAAACATTTATTTAAGTCTACTTGGTACAAAGATTTATTAAAACGATTGAATCTGCACACAGTTAGCCTGTGTTGTCTACCAAAAGGTAGTAACTCGTACTCACAAAATAAATTATCTGAGGGGTCAACTAATATTTTATTAGTTTCATCGAGAACTAATTGCTAATAAAAAGATTCTAAAGACCGATAAAGAGTCTCTTTTCCCTGTGATTCTCATGGCTGTCTTTACCAAATGTCCAAGCTTGGCTTTAAATTGAATTGTAACATTTCCATTTCCATACCAACCAGTAAATATATAGCATATTATACTTTCAATAAAAGCTTTGTGAAATAATTCTTGAACAATATGTGCAGTGTGGTAGGGTGCATTATCCTTCTGAAAAAGTCCACTTTGAACATGGAACATCAATGACATAAATGAGTGTATACTTGTTCAAAATGTTTAGGTAGGCGTCACATGTCAAAATTACATCCACCAGAAGGATCTAGAATTTTCCAGCATCGCACAACCACTTTCGAAAGTGCATAAGGGTCATCAAAATAACTCTACAGAAAAATTAGTCTGCATTAACCATTATTAATGTTTTTGTGGCCCATGCCACCAGACAAGATAGCCTCCAATGCCCTTACTCTCAGTCTTGGGTTTGTGGTTTGCCCTCCTCTCACCACTGCTGACCAATCCACAACCCTTGCCTTTTCAGAGAAATTCTGACCCATTCATTTTGTCACTACAGTTGGGCTCTCATCAAAGTCCCTCAAATATATTTCCCTGTCCATTTTGTCTGCATGCAGGACATCAATTGCAAGAACTAATTGTTTCTTTTTTTTAATCTATGCAGACTCTGACACCGTTTAAATAGTAATTTTTATGCCTCATACACAACATGTTTAAACAAAAAAAGGGGAATTTATTTAAGCATTTTGCCTACTCGTTTTACATGACAACAACACTGAAAACACATACATCTGAAAATGGGTTACAAAGTGGACGTTTTTAAAGATGCAGTCAAGTCCAGTCTTTGAAAACGATGATGTTGTTCATGTGCACAGTACATGTTTACTAAGGTGTAGATTGAAGACAAGCTTTAGCAAACACACAACAGTGGCAGAATATGCAGTAGTGTTGCTGTTGCTCCAGTGTAAGCAAACGCTTCATTAGCAAAGTGTGAATTTACTTCACATTACAACAGCGACGATGCATCCCACAGAAAGCAAATTCTATATACACACCAGAGTGGCATACAACATTTTTGGCTGTTTTTGCAGATGTGTAAACATGGATAATTTGGAAAACATTGTTGTGAAAATATGAAACTTTTAACCTTATTTTAACATTTGCTTTTTTTGGCTGCACCATTGTCATGTAAAACTATCCTTAATATGTGACACTGTAAGAAGATGATATTCATCTCTCCTGTGACTAGTCATAATGTTTACCTTATTAATCTACAGTATAAAGCAAATCATAAATGCTTGATTACCTAAAGATATACAAAGCACCTGCAATCAACTCTCCAACAATACAGTATTTGAAAAAAGTATATGAAAAGCAGTACACCAAAAGTCTGTCCAAACTCATAGTATAGTAATAGTATAGTAATAGTATAGTAATAGTATAGTATAGTTTAGCATAGCATAGTATAGTATAAATACAGTGATGCTGGTTTAATACATGACAAAAAAAATATAATCCCTTTAAATTTCATTCATATTAACCATGTTCATACATAGTACACGTTATACAGAATAATATGCTTTTGAACAGGTAGGAGGTTTAATTCATTTATTTTCCTTTCGGCTTAGTCCCTTTATTAACCTGGGGTCGCCCCAGCGGAATGAACCGCCAACTTATCCAGCACGTTTTTACACAGCAAATGCCCTTCCAGCTGCAACTCATCTCTGGGAAACAGGTATGAGGTTTGTTCAAATTTAAATGCAACTACTCTGACAGTGGATGATTTTGGACACACTGCCTAATTAAAGGTCATTGAAAAATGGTCATATAGAACTAAATAAGCCATGCAAAAAGGCTTCAGGTGATATGGTTCAAATGATATGAAGAAATAGAAAAATTGTCCCTCGTGCCACATGATAAAAATGTGATTCACAACCAGTAGAGTCAAACAAATCCATAGACCTGACAGGAGCCACAAGGATTGAAAATATTATGAAATATTATTACAGGAATGAACAGGACTGAGAAGACCGGCTAAGACGGAGTATGTGTGGGTCAGCAAGGCCTGGTTTATCTCTGTTTACTGTGGGATTGTGGGTTTTGAAAGTATTAGTGTCATGCACTCACAAACACGCGATCGACTCAGCAACTCTGAGAAATTCTGTGAAGACTGAAAATACCGCTGACTGCATGTCATGGGGAGGACAGGAAAAAGTGAGGGGTTTAAGGAATTTAACCCTGAGCAGATCCCCTAAATGCCCTCAAAATAACTTTAAAATGCCAGAGTGACCGACTCGCACGTGTCAGAACTGTTTAAAGACCGTCAACAAACGATAAGCTAATTATTTATTCATTTACCAAAGCCATTTTCAACTGACCTCCATAGACATGTGAACTTTATCAGACTAGCCAACCTGCCATTTGTTCATCTACAGATGTGTTTGAGTAGCTAAACCCAAATGAAAGACGCCAGCCATGTGAGGTTCTGAATGAAGACAAAGCTCTGGGATCACATCGAGTCTATCAGCTGGGGAAATCACAGGGCTAAAGCCCGCTGTGTGTACAGCTAGCAGCACGTCTGTATGCTAACCGTGGTGATATTTCACAACCGAGCCCCCTGCCAAGACCTTGTTCTGATTCAAAATGCCACATCACATTTCCTTTAGCCATTTCCCCGGAGTTTATCAGTCAGCATGTTCCCCTGAATCAAACATATGGTTTGTGATGTGATTTTACATTTTTTCTGTCGCACATTACAAAAGTTTATATAATTAGTATTGTCATGATTTACAATGCAGTAAATGGTCAAACATTTATTTTTCTTCATTTGATCTATTGATATAAAAACTGCTGTATTACAAATATAGACCAATCTCAAAACAGTCTTATGGAGTGATCTCAAGCATAGTTCAAAAAATTACAACTATTATTTATACAGTAAATAATTGTTTTCATCTACATATCTAAAAACATAGCATATACATTTTGCCACTGAAAACCATGTTCTCTGGTGTGAAGCTTTATGTTAATTTTAAAACGGGCAATTCCAGATTGAAATGAAGGACTTCATGTAACTGGATCATGTAACTGAAGCCAGATCCCGATTTCCACATGTTAAGTTTGTTTCTTAGAATGTTTCAAATATTCACATACTTTTTTTAGAACCACTATAAAATAAAACAAAAAATAAAAAACCAGTCAAAGCTCAGATCAAGTTTAAATCACTGATGATTGCTTACAGAACAGCCACTGGCACTGCACCCTCTTACCTCCACCTGCTCATGAATGATTATCCCCTCCAGAAGCCTCCAAACAGGGAGTGAGCACAACCTTGTAGTGCCATCGCAGAGAGACCTCAAGTCACTTTCCAAAGCCTTTTCATTCAATGTTCCATGCTCGTGGAATGATTTTCCCATTACATGGTATCACACAAAAACTAAAAACCCATCTTTCCGAGAGCACCTTAATAAATAAAATCTACAGGTGAATAAAACCACCTGTAGAAGCACTTTCTATCTCTCATTTTCTCTCTCTCTCAAAAAAAAAAAAACAGTTTTACTCTAGCACTAATTTTTTTAAGCAAAAACAAGTTTTTTTGAATAATTAGCACTTCTTGTATATATTGCCTCTTCTTGTTGAGTCGCTGAATGCCTTCTCAATTGTAAGTTGATTTAAAAAGTGTCTGCTAAATGACTAATTGTAAATGTAAAATTCTTAAGTTTTATTGGTGTGACACCTCTTATTTTTTAACAACAAGCCCAACAAGCCATGAAGACAAAATAAATCATATCGAATAAATAAAACTATATGAAAATAAGTGTCCAAGAATGGAGATAAATCACTCTCACGCTAGTTGTCTTATTTATGCCTATGTTGTCTTTGTATTATTCAGAGCCCCGAGTTTTCGGAATTCTGTGATCGCAGAATCCAATACAAATAATATTTTAAATGCAAAATAATCGGCAAAAAAATAAATAATATCATAAAACATCCAATTCCAAGCCATATAATCAAATTAGATTTATTTCAGTTTGCTATGTATTGTTTTACATGGCTTATAGACATTATAGACAAGACCTGTGCCCTTACAATCATTTCATTACATGGCAGTAGAGGTGAATTGTTTTGCAAAGTCATGGGAGATGGGATAACACATCATGTGGCTCGAATTGGGTGTTTTGTGCATATGACGCACTTCAGAGTGCAAAGGAAAGTTGGAACGAACAACCATTCAGAAGGTCCAGAGAGTGAAATCTGAGAGAAACTACGATTGTGGATGAAAGAGTTATACAACCTTCCTTTAAATTAAATTGCCTTAATCCCAACCGTTTTAGATCTGTTTGAGATCTTGTCTTGACAAAAATGAAGAAGCTTTATTTGCATGATTTGTGCCATTGTGTCAGATTGCACCTTGTTATATAATAATTATTATTATTTTTTTTTTTTCAAAATAGTCTGCAAATTTCTGAGAATTACCACCACAAAATCAGCCAATTTTGTTGGTAAAAAAAATTAAAAACTTAAAAAAAAAAAAAACTAGGGGGGTCTGATTATTACAGTAATTTTTCCTTAATTTTTGGTATGTCACACTGAAGAACATTTACACAGCACAATTGAGTGAAACTGTTTTAAATTACAGTAAAAAAAATGTATGAAGTGTCAAACTATACAAAAATAAAAATGGTGTTTCATAAAAAAAAAACAAAAAAAAAAAACATTGCCACTTTGTCATCTACCCATATGTCTCCACCACAAGTCTCTCTCCAATAAGCTTTATTGTTTTAATCATAATGACAAGCAAAGTCATTTAAACTGCAATTCTGACAAAGGGCATAAGTGTTTGAATAAGCACCGTCTATATGTCTTAGACTTGCTTTGTCTAATCTGCATACACAACATCTGTTCCTCCGCAGTGGAAAGCGTCTTAATGATGAACAAGACGTATGATGTCATCAGGCGGAGCAGATGGATCACCGTCATCTATAGGTACAGCAGCGAATGACATTTCGAGGGCTTAAAGATGAGCAGATCCGCAGCTGTTCGCTCAGGAAATCACACCGTCTCTCATAACCTCTGTGTGTCAGTCACTCACAAACACATTTAGGCCTTAGTCTCTATTGTTTGAGTGCAAACAGACCGGTCTCTCAGAGTTATTGTGCTCTGGGGACTCTGGAAGAGAGCAGGAAGAGGAAGTAAGGAGGTTCTCTAGGGAACCGGGATGCCATCAGACTTTTGCGGTTTCTGTGAGTGAGGGATTTACAATGGCTACTGTTAACAAAGCTTGTAAGGCCAACCCCCGACAAGCAAACACATGCCACAAAAAGAGCTTCTGTGGAAAAGTGTCAATTATGTGTGATCTATAACTTACCCACCTGGGGAGGAATATTTCTCTGATTTACACAGGGGGGATTGGAAGATGTGCACAAGTTTAAAACAATGGACAGATGTACAGTATTCATCTTTCCAAAAAATGTAATTTATAAAAAAAAATGCCAAAAAGGCAGTGGTTTGGAACAGATGTTACCATTAAGAAACCTTGAAGGCACAGCCAATATTTCAAAAAATGCAGACGGAAGAATTGAGGAAATGTTAAATCCAAAGGAAATGTAACTTTGGAAACCTGATAACAGCTACTGGCAAGATTCTGATTAACAGATTTCAATGTGGGGACATGACCTTTATTTGGAGATATTTGTTTATTCACCTCATCTATATGTCTATTAAATTAGCAAATGTACATGCAATATATATATATATATATATATATATATATATATATATATATATATATATATATATATATATATATATATATATATATATATATATATATATATATATATATATCAAATGCATTTATTATAATTTTAGAATTTAATTGTTTTGATATTTTTCTGCACTTTTTTGTTTCTTCTCAAAACCAAACAAATAAAGAAAACATTCTAAACGTTTTTTTTTAAGAGCTTAAACATTTATAGTTCGTAGCCTTAAATACTACTTGCATCAAAAAATGTACTTCATAAAATGCTCATAATGTATTACAGATCACTTCTGGTACTCTTGAGGTGGGATATGGGTATGTTTAGGGGAATGTTTGGAGGTATAGGTAAGTTTCAGCGTGGCTTAAAAGCTAAATTAAGCACTCAGTCAAGTTTACATTATTTTGTACATTATTTTCCATTGCTAATGGAAATTAATCTTACAAACTTGATTAATGTAAGCATTTAGCAGAAAGTGGCATGTTTTACTATAGGTTTTACACCTAGGGTGCTGCCATCCTTAAACCAAACTAAGATAGGTGTGGTTTTCACAAGGTTTTTATGTCCTTCAAACATGTTGAGAGATCAAACTGATCGACTTGAAAAAGCAATATGCCTTGACATAATCCACAAAGACATGACTTAGTAAAGAAAAAAGTCATGTATCATATTAATTGTTGCATTAGTTTAAATGCAAATCCCCTCATCAGGCAGTGCTGCACCAGTGTGAGAAAGTGGACCAAAGAGCATCAAACAAAAGGTATTAACAAAAGAAAAATAAACAACTTAAATGCTTGTATTTGTTGTATTTGCACCAGCTCTGTGATGCACGTCCACAACTTTACTTCAACTTTATCTGTTCAGCTGAAGGAATCGAATCAACCCGTGATGTCAGACATAGCAACACTCCAAGATGGCGTCACCATAGGCCTAAAAGCTATAGTAAAACATGCCACTTTCTTCTAAACAATTACATTAATCGAGTTTGTTTAATATAATTTAGTTAAAGAAGAATCTTTTCCCAGTGATGGTTGCTGGAAGGGCATCCGCTGCGTAAAACATATGCTGAAATAGTTGGCGGCTCATTCTGCTGTGGCGACCCCAGAATAATAAAGGGACTAAGCCGAAAAGAAAATGAATGAATAAATGAATGAATAAAGTAAAATCCAATGTACAAAATAATGTAAAAGGTGTAAGGTATGGTAATGGTGTAATTACAACAGTAACTAATTGCAGATGTAATTACACGCAGGTATTTAATCAATCATAAATACAATGTATAACATGTATTTACACAATAAATACATTGTAACAAATGAATAATTTCAGTGTAAGTACATATTAGTTAAGGCCCCCTAATATGAAGTGGGACCTTATTTATGTATTTTTTGTCTTTACCAATAATCAGAATGTCTATATATTAGTGTATTTTATAATGCAATAAAATATACCATTACTAGATTGGCCAATTCTTTATTGGGTAATCAGTTGTTATTTACTACTTAATATGTTGAAAGTGTCATCACAAACCTGGGATGTTGTTTATCAGTCAGAACAGAAACAGAGACTAAACAAAAACAAACTATAGACGACCATGTTGACAAGTGTGAGGGGATTAAAAAATATCCAAAACTCTATTTCAAAAAACTGTTGTTATAATTTTAAGAGAGAAAAAAACAGAGACTGTGCGAGGATGAATTATTCTAGCATGAATCTTTCAAGTACCTGTGATCATGCATGTTATCAACTGAATTATACTTTAAAAATGTCCTGCTTAAAATAAATTTGGGCTTTTCTGTCAATCTCAAAATCTCTAGAACAAGCCATCTGTTTCACTCACTCATCTTCCACCCACCTTACACCAATGCACATGTACAATTAGCCAGCTTCATCACTTACTACTGAGAATGCCCATGTATCAGTCTTGCTAATGGACTACAAGACTCAGCAGTCATTCTCCTCTGCCAGCCACAGGAATACTGACATGTCTGAGCTCACTGCTACTGCATATGTCAAGACATAAATATAATTCAGATTTGCCATCCACACAAACAAATGAAAGGTTTCCATGTTTTAAGGAGACTTTCAAACGCTTTTACTGTTCAAACTGTTATTATCCACTAATCCTGAACTCAACCTTCGCTAACTAACAAACAAACGAACGAACGAATACTTAGTAACTAACTAACTAACTAACTAACTAACTAAACTAACTAACTAACTAACTAACTAACTAACTAACTAAATTACTTACTGGATATAAAAAAATATATATATTCAAAAAATGTCTTAAAATACCTACTTTTTATGAATTTTCTTGTTTATACATGTTAGTTTTTGCTTCATGATAAAATGTATTCATGTTCAGGTAATAGCAAACCATTTGAGTTTTTTTATTAGCAAGAACTGAACTGAGCTCCCATACATGCGTGCTTATATATCAAAGGTAAAACAACCACAGAAAAAGTCCTCTTAAAGGGGACATTTATACACAATGCATATCAAACATTAAGCAAACGTTACAATGTCACAATAATTAACCTTAAAAAAACAGCGCACTACCAGACTGCTGTTGTGTTTGCAATAAGGAGGGACGAGGCCTAATTCAGCTTCTAATTGACTCTGTCCTGTCCACTGCGACGCTTCAGTTTTTCAGCTTCGCGCACAAGAAAACACACAAGTTTTAATCAAAGCAAGGGCTTATCCTTCCTGGCGCTATCTTGTGGATAGACAAAAGCAACCGTCTTTAGTCTAAGCTCTCTCAGACATTGTAAATAAGTTAAAATAGGCACTATTCTTACAAATAAAGTGCATAGTTGCAATCTAAACAACTATATTCTCCACTAAAAAAAGCCTCAAAAGTACATTTTATTGTCTAACAACAGTAATATGTCAAACTATAGTGTCTCTCTGCTTGTTGTTGGCTGTATGTGGGTGGAGTAATACACAGAGGTGAAGGGTGAAGAGGCATTTGTGTAATGTTACTGGCAAAATATCGCACGACTATCAGCACGACTATCAGATTCAAGAACTTGACAGAATTGTTGTATAACTAACTAACTAAATAAATAAATAAATATTTCGTCTATATTAATGTCTCCTCAAACGTTAACTTATCGGGTTTTACAAACGAGTTAACTTATCAGGTTTAACAGGGAATAAATAAAATAATAAATAAATAAATAAATAAATAAATAAATAATACAATTCAGATTTTATAAGCCATTTTCATCATGGTGAATTAACTTCAAGACCATTGCCAAAAATATTTGGTTTTTCAAAACTTACTGCCATCGCTTATACTTCTTCGCTTTATACTTCATCGCTTACTGCAAAGCAATCCAGCATTCACCTTCAACATCTCAAAATAAAATCACAATAAAAAAGTTCTCAAACTGTATTCAAAGAAATGTAGAAGTGTGATTCTGCTGTAATTAATACACAGTAATTGAAAAATCCATATGCTCTTTTGGATTTCTTTTTACAATGATGTTTTTGCCATTGGGGATCAGCGTCTCTATAGATCTTTTTTGAAATTACATTATGTTTTGCTTCTGGGTGGAAAGTGCAGAATTCATGTGCTCGGGTGGCACTTTCACTTTTCATTTTCGTTAAACATCCCTGAATTTCCATTATGAATAAACTTGCTGCTAGGTCTTTCTTATGGAAAGTTACTGCATGCGCGCTCCCACAACTGTCAAAGCTTGTAAAAGACAAATAAGCTCAGGTGTCTCATTAAAGTTTATTTCACGCACATACAATTAATTGAAACTATTTAAAAATTAATTTGCAAGAATACTCAACACCCTCTAGCATAGTTATGATGTTGCTACACAATGTACATTAAAGAGGCTGCTAAATGTTTTATTCTGATTGGCTGATTTATCTTGTAAGGTTATTTTGCTCAAGAAACACAGCTAAAGTAGTTCCAGGCATATTTTGACCACATTATAGTTCTCTATAACCCTGCTAATTGATACACATGCAATCAATCAATCAATCAATTAATAAATCAAATGTGTCAGTCAATCAGCCAATGAATCAATAAGTGAGTCAAACAATTAAAAAAAAATCAATTAGTCAGTCAATCAGAATGAATCGGTCACATATTAGGACAGTCAATCGATCAACTACTCGATTAATCAATTAATCAGACTCAGTCTTATTAATCATTTATTCAAACAATCAATTAGTCAGATCAATATGTTTTTATCAATCATTTACCAACTGAGTCAATGTGAGGTTGAATCAGCCTATTAGTCAATTAATCAATCAATCAAACAATAAAAAAAAATCAAAATTGTCAGTCGGTCAAACAATAAAAACTAATTAAATCAGTTAAACAATTGATCAAACAGTCAGTTGATCACACTATTCAACTAATCAGTCAATAAATCAATCAGCTGGCCAGTCAGTAAACTTTTCATCAATCAGCCAAGTCAGTAAATCAGGTTAAATCAGTCAGTCTATTACTCAATTACTCAATCAGTCATTTATTAGGTCAGTCAATCGATCAACCACTGGATGACTCAATTAGTTAGTCCTAAACAGTTAATAAATAACTTAATCAGTCAAATTAATGTTATGTTTTTTTTTTATCAATCATTCAACCAATTGAATCGATCTAAAGATTAATCAGTAAGTCAACTTTTCAATCAATTGATCAGTTCATTCAGTGAGTCAGTCCATCAGAATGAATCAATCAGTCTATTACTTTATTTCTCAATCAGTCATATGCAGAACAGTCAATTAGCCAACCAACCATTGTGTCACTCCATTTATTAGTCTTAACCAATCACTCAAACTATCAGTCAAGATAATGTTTTTTTTATCAATCATTTAACCAATCGAGTCGATTTGAACATTAACCAGCCAATTAATTAGTCAGTCAGCCATTATATTTAAATCAATCAATCAATCAATCAATTCACCAATGAATCAATCAATCAATCAAAAGTGTCAGTCAGTCAGCCAATGAATTAATAAGTCAGTCAAACACCAAAAAGAAATCAATCAATCAAACAAACAATTATTATATTAGATAATAAATTAATTAATACATCAATAAGATAATCATTCCATCAATCAGTGGGTAGTCAGTCAGTCAATCATCAATCAGTTAATAAACAGGTCAATCAATTGAGTTAGGCAGTAGATTAATCAATCAGTCGATGTCAATCAATCACTCTATCAAACTGTGAAGTCTGTTTTTTTCAGCAATCAATCAATTGATCAATAAACGAGTTGAGAAAGATGAATCACTGAGTCAATCATTCACTCATTAATTGAAAGAAAGAAAGAAAGAGAGAGAGAGAGAGAGAGAGAGAGAGAGAGAGAGTCTACTTTAAAATAAACCAATTCAAATGGAAAACAAATATTATCCATTTATGTAACTCGTATGAAACATGTAGGTGACAATCAGTCAATGATTCTGACTTCATCTGTTATTAAATGTTAATTCAGCCTCTGCATGGGTTTTACCTTACACATTCAAAATAATTAGTTATGCGTGTGCTGTGACAAGCTTTATGTGTGCACTTGAGCGTATTACTATGATTTAAATGGTTTATTGATAAGTGTGTGATTAGTCAACTATCGGTTAAAATGAACGACTATTAGTTGAACGTGAAAATGTTTAGTCGAGGTCACCTTTAACCCTAGTATGCATCTATGGTATTAAATTTAATTAGTTTCAACTCAAATATCGGTAAACTGTAAAATGTAACTTTCTGTGCTAATAAATTCTAAAATTATTTTATTATATTATTTATTATTATTTTATATTATATAATATTATTATTTTATTATATATTATTTATTATATTTTAGCTAAAGAATATTTTTTTAATTATTTTTTTTACAAAGTACCTTCTTTCAGGGATGAAAAAAAAACAGCAAAAGGAAAGCTCAGGGTCACGGTGCTTGTCCCATCCATTTCCTCTTAATAGTTTTCTGCACAGGGTGATTCAACCCATGAAAGGTGGAAGGAAGGATGAGGAAGAGGAAACATGGTAGCATAGCCATCGTCCTTCACTGCTGCTCTATCTGTCATTGATCCGCTCAAGACTCCCCCCTTTCGTTTGCCCAGAGGGTCTCGGGAAATCAAGACTCAAGGCCAGAGAGACCGTCTGTGACAGACGCTTAATGCAGCATGTAGTGAGACCACAAACACACTGAGCTTTAATGGTCACTTTAGCTTTTTTGTGTTGAACAGACTGAAAAGACAAGAAAACGGGTGTTTTATCTGAAGTCTGGTAACAGGAAGGAACAAAGAGAGCCTGTGAGAGAGACACTCCAGGACAATCGATGATGGGATGTTTAACAAGAGCTGAATTGATTTGCTTGAATCGCTACCCAAATAAAAAAAAAAAAAAAACGCAAAGTAAACATCTAGTTTTGACAGTGTTGAGGCTGTTTAGCGGTGGCATGTGACACGCAGTCTTAAGATTTTATTCAAGTTCTACTTAAAAATACCAAAAAAATAATATTAACTTGAGGTGAGATGTTACATTATGCCTTATGTTTCATTTCTGTGGTGATTACTTGACATTGTCTCCTGTAAATTTTGATTAGCTGGGTTTAAAGATTTAGAAAAGAGCCTATTCCTATTTTCAGTTTGACTGTACAGACACTATTACAAGACTACATAACAAACAAAAAGCCAAAATAATTACATTGTAAGTCTACATAATAAACAAAAAGCTAAATTAAGCAGGTTGATTGCATGATTGTCTTTTTAGGGCTTTACATATTATTTAGAAAAATTATTAATTATAAAATAATTATCTAAATGATATGAATGAAGCTTAAATCTCACTTCTGTTACAAAGCGGTTCTGACAAAAGTGTCTATAGTGACAAGAGTAGTAATGGTCAATAACAAGAACGAATGGGTACATAAATGACAATCCAAAAGAGTAGTTGATACACAAGCAAAGAGATCGATCCAGGCGCCTAACAACAAGAAACAATAAACGAGGGTCAGGAAACATGGCACGGAAAGTCAAAACAAGGAAAACGCTTTTCAGGGTACAAAAACAAGACTCAGCAAAGTCTGCCTGTGTGTGTGTGTGTGTGTGTGAGTGTGTTGTTTATATGGTCCATCTGATTAGTACATCATAAGCTTCCAGCTGTGAAAGTGCAATAAGGCAAAGAACTGAAACTGGTGTGTGTGAGGTGCATGATGGGATTTATAGTTCTTATCAGTAGCTATGTTTCCATCCACCTATTGTTATGCGCATTTCGAATATGCGCATAAAAAAATGGTTGATGGATACACCAAGATGGGCATAGACTTTGAAAATGCACACAAAAACATACGCGCATAACTGAGTAAGACAACAATTTTATTTGATAATAAAAAATGCACATAAACTGCAATGGAACACTTTTACCGCACAAACTTCAGTATGTGCATTAAAACATGGGATTTTGTTATACGAGAGCATGTGATGATAAAAATGCATGTGAATGGACTAACCAGAAAGCTCATCATATTGTAAAATGTTGTTTTGGTCATTCTAAAATGCCTAACTATTTCAATATTAGTGTTATTATATTATTACTTACCTCCAGGATTGTAAAGAATGTCCGCATCTCACGCCTTTAAACACCACCATGAGTTAATTTTGTGTGGGCATTGTCTTGAGGAAGTGACGGATTTGTTCTCTTTGACTCATTGGATGAAAATGCTGCTTTATTCGCATGTATTTTATGTGACATTCTGGTTTTGCACACACGTTTAATTCACATCTTTAGATGGAATCATGGCTACTGGCAGATTTGTAGTTCCTCCAGCGATCTGCAACTGCTAGATCGCTGTTGATCATGAGAACAATTATTTATTTATTTATTAATTTATTTCAAACGAATGCCTAGAAAAATACAGAATTTTTTTTTAAATAATAAATAAAAAAATAGTAATTAGACATTGTAAATATCTTCAAATTTAGGATATCTATATTCCATCAAAACCATTTTAAGTCTAAAAATCTATACTGTTTCAGTCTCTGCTTTGAAATTAACTTTTAAACGGATACAGTATTATTTTTTACTAGTTTTATACTTAATGATCTCTTCTACCATAACCCATCTCGTCACATAAGGAATACAAATTAAATGTAAAAAACATATATATATATATATATATATATATATATATATATATATATATATATATATATATATATATATATATATATATATATATATATACATGCATGATATGAATAAAGCTTAAATCTAATATCCTTTGACTTTGACAAAAAAGGCTAGAAAAACTGCAACATTACCTATTATAAAGACCAAAATATATTAATAATAATATATGGATAGAATACATGCTACTGTATCTTCTGATACAAGCTTTATACTTATAATAAAATATAAATATACTTATAGGGTATACTTAATGATTGTTTTACTTTCTTGATATTGATTTACATAAAAAGGATGAACTCATGTACTTTCCCCACAGAAACAAGAAACTGAAAATTACAGTGGTCTCAATCGCCTGAGGACATTTCTGTTTCTATCCCATGCACATTCAATTGAGACTAATTTCATTAACCACCAGCAAGAAGTATAGTGCTGTCATTCACACACAAAGCAGAAAATAAGAAATATTGTATTACCCCTGCTTTTATTACTGTCTTTTCATAACTGACACAGTATTAGATATTATGCAAAACACAATGCCGCTCCATAAGAGAGTGCAGCTGGGCTGGTATTATTATCTGCAGTGGGTCTGTAAGCGCTGGATCAACTCAGGCCAGAGCTGGACATCTATAGAGACCAGGCGGATTTACTGTGAGCCAGAATCAGACATGAACTCATACAGACATTCAGACAGATGGACAGATCTGCAAGCCTGAGCCGCTCAAATCATGCTCATGCCAATGTGGATCTAGGGGATCATTCAAATATTTAAGAAAGCATGGCGATGATCAAAATATAGTAAACATTTGGACAGCAATATATCAGTACTCCATTGTAGCACTTGATGTGAGCATTGCCTTTTTACCAATTACCAATTACCATTACCAATGATCAATTGATGGCTTCCTTGTTATTAGTTTCTTTGGATAAAAGCTTTGCTAAATGACTAAATGCTTAAATATAAACATTAACTGATAGAAAGAACGGACAGACAGACAGATCTTGTAACAATTTGCACAAACAAATTTCATGTACATTTTACTATTTTATATCAGGTACAATTAGCTTATCAATATCATGTCAAATTTCTTAATGTCTAAACTAACACTACTGATTTACGTTAAACGTTTGTCATCTGTAATTTTGAATCTACATTTAATTAAATTAATCAAGTAATGTCAAGTTTCAGCAAAAGGAACATTGCTTTTATCAATTTAAATAAATAATATTAGTTACAAATTAGTACATTTGGTGTAATTTAAATTCATTAAAGGCTAATTTATACTTCTGCGTCATACGCACGCGTATGCTACGGCGTAGCGTACGCATCGACCCATAGCCCTACGCCATGGCCGTCGGCGTCGCTGACGTGCACCTCTCAAAAAAATGTAACTACACGTCGCAACGAGGCGTAGCGCAAGCTCTGTGATTGGTCGGCTTGGTAGCGCTGACGAGTCTGGGCAGGACCGAGAGCCACGCGAGTGGCGCAAGCCCGATGGAGCAATTTTTTACAAGTGTGAAGTCCCGTGAACGAGCTCCGGATAGAAAATTTAGTTTTGTGTTTACCTCATAGCTAAAGTTGTTGCACGCCCGCCAGTTCCTGCCTCAAACTGAGCGAGTTTGAGCCACTTGTACATCCCGGAAGCGTTCAGAAAGAACAAAACACAGGCAAAGAAACTTGACACAGAGACACATTAACACCTCACTGCCAACTAGCGTTTTGGAAGTGTTAATGCAGACTGACAGAGACAGCGCGCAGAAGTATAAATGCACAGCTACGCGCATTGCATGCGGCGTTGATTACGCCGGTCACTTGACGCAGAAGTATAAACCAGGCTTAAGACACAAAATTTACTGACTTAAATTGTGCTAATTCACTTTATTTTAAGCAAATTGAACCCATGAGCAAATTTACTTTAAAAATGCTTTCTGATTTTAGAGCTAGCATTAGCACAGCAATAGGTCTCTGAGTGAAGCGTAAGACATTAATGCTGATAATAAAAAAGCCGAGACCCAAAGCATGAGTGTTACTCTTCTGCAAAGTGGTACCTTCAAAACTACAAAAGACTTACTCAAAACTCTTCTTAATGTTCAAACTAATGAAGATTCAACTCTAACAAGACACAAGACTTTCTTTCTAATGTAAACACCTACAATTACTTTTATTTCCAAAATATTCTCCTTAACTAAAACAGTTGCAAAGTATGCTGGAAACTACACAGTTAAAACATACTATTACTAATTTGGCAACAATTAATAAAATATTTAAATATTACAAGCAAATGAATATTAATATTTAACTTCCAACCACACATTAATTTTACAAGTATATATATATATATATATATATATATATATATATATATATATATATATATATATATATATATATATATATATACATATTATACACATATATATATACATATTGTTATCCTTGACACTTAAAGCTGTCTGCCTTAAGAAAAACTTTATCTTTCTTTTTTATATATTTCAAATATAATTCATTAAACGAGAGAGAGAGAGAGAGAGAGAGAGAGAGAGAGAGAGAGAGAGAGAGAGAGAGAGAGAGAGAGAGAGAGAGAGAGAGAGAGAGAGAGAGATGGATGGACAAACAGATGGAAGGGAGGTAGGGATGGACAGAATGTTGAACAGACTGACAATGAAGAAAATCTTAAATTGTTAAGTTTTTCCCTAACAAAATCACTGTGATCATAGACTAAACGCATCATGCATCTCTAGTAGTGCACATACAGCATTTGTCCATTGCTCTCTTACTCTTTTCTCTAAACAAAGCCATCAGTATGGACTTCATTTCACCAAATGGAGCACATACCCCGATCATAATCAGGTTGGAGCATCAACAAATACCCAGTGCCTTTCATCAGACCCAATTACCTCTTCACCGGGAGCCGAATACATTTCCCCTTTTAATATGATGTCTCCGAGAGCCGGGCTTGCGGCTGCGAGAGACTCTTGCTGCGTACCATCAACCTCTCGGCTTACTGCACACATGCTAAAGTGCACTTTTTACCCCACGCATGCATATGGAAAAGACCATTCACCTTGCAGACCGCGGTTTCATTAAAGGCAACACAGGGGTAAAAGCACAGACACACACGTAACCTCTTAAACAAAGAGAGGTCTCTGCGATGGCAGCCAACAGATGAGCAGAAGGCAGAAAGAAGTAAAGTTTGTCCAGGAGTAAATGGATTCTGTTTAAGTGGAGATGAAAGCAGACCATTGAAATGAGGACGCTGTAAAAAACTAAGAGGTCTGGATTGACGTCCATAACCTTGTTGCTCAGGAAGCGGCTTTATTTACTCGTAAAGAAGCCAAGCCTGGAAAAGCAGGACTCGTGGGCCATGAGACTTCAGAAGGCCGATGATACCAACATCAAAGGTTTATTGAGGAAGTAATGCAGGTAGTAACAAGGAAAGTCTGGATATAAGATTAAGGCTGCACTTGGACTAGTACGTTTTAAAATGAAAATCCCCATCTATAATGGCGTTTCAACTACATTTTGGAGATCTCCATCCACACTAAGACTGAAAATGCATGTTAGAAGTTAAAGTTGGTCTAAGGTTATTGAACAAAATTTGTGCCCATAAACAATCATTAAATAAAGCAGAAATGGTAATGGAATGCAAAAAAAAAAAAAAAAAAGGTTCATTTATATTTTTGTTGAGTGCACATTGACAAGATTAGGAAAGTTCTGGTTGACAGCAAACTATAAAATAACAAATGAAAAAAGACATAGCTGATGTGATGCAATGTCTGCTATCTCAGGTTTTGTTTGAGCTTGTTTGGGCTTTCAAAAATGAAACAAAAAAATCTCTAATGGTCAACTGTAATGGTCATATCATCAGATAGCAAATGTAGGCTGCTAGGAATTTGTTTTCAAAAGCCTGTGCTTTGGTCACAACCCTGGGATTTTTAAACAAAAACAAGGCCTGCAGCTTTTTAAATAGTATCCACTTGGATTCATCTGCACCAGTGGTTTTCAAACTTTTTTCACCAAGTACCGCCTCAGAAAAAAAATGTTGCTCCAAGTACCACCTCAATGACCTGTCAGCATTGGGATATAAAAATATGGGATACGCCCCCAATAACCATTACAAATATGGGGAGGAAAATAGCTTCACATGATAGAATACATAACAAACATTTAAAAATTGTAAATAAAATAAAAGGTTTAGCTTATTAAAATCAATTCACTAATCACATCAGTGTAATTGTACATGTTAAAGGGTTACAAGTGTGTTTTTTTTTTTTTTTTACTTTAATTATTTAGCGATTCCTCCTCGTACCACTAGAAGGAAGCCTGCGTACCACTAGTGGTACACGTACCACAGTTTGAGAACCACTGATCTACACTGAAACAGAACCTGGAAGTTTCATTACAAAAATGGCCTCCAAAACTTCAACAACTCCATAGTGTAGATGCCAAGCATAAAACAAAAACACACCGATGTAAACAGCCTATGACAACTACTTCGTTTTGTGTAGGATGAGCCAGAGATGCGAACGCTGTCACAACAACATTATCGCACGCGTTAACCACTCGCGCTAACCACTCGTCTTCACAGCTGGAGTTGTGGGAGAGATAAGGCTTTGTCAGGGCCCTTATTACCCCGCCTGGTGCCATTGTTAGCGGGGCTGTTCTGAAGTACACAAAGCCGCCTGCTTGAAGGGGCACGAGGGTCTTTTGTTACAGGCTCCGCACTCCATTTTTAATCTGCCTCTGTCGTGCAGAAACACTACAAACTGAACAGGAAATGAGTCCTCATTCTTTTGCCTTTGTTCATGTAGTCATATCTAATATCACTATTACTATTTCATCCCGCTGGAGCCACAGACGGTGCTGGATCCCCCACTGGGCGGCCATGCTGTTGGAGAGAGATTAGGCCTGGCGGTATGAGGGGTGCATGAGGGCCTCGGTGTGTGGCTTTTGAAGAGCAGAGGAGGATGGAAGTCTCACCTGGCAGGTAGAAATATGTCAGGTTCTCAGAGCGTTAAGCCACCTGCAGATTCTCCTTTCCGCTTTTTGAATGGGTCGAACAACCACCACATGTGTCTTCAGTGAGACAGCACTGGACACTGTGCTGAATAAAAGAAAAAGACTTCATCTCTCTCAGGAGATCTTATTGTGTGCTTTCATTCACATGGGATCATCTCTGTCTAACTCTTCCACCTTCTGACTGACTGACCGTCTGATGGCTGCCCTTTGTTGACTTTTGACTTGATTTTTTACTGACGATGATATCTGTTGTATCAAAGACTATAGAATACACAAGACATCTCAACAAACACACAACGTTGCCTCAATGTATCTTCATTTTACTTTTTTGTTTACTTTTCTTGTTTGTTTACTTTCTCTATTGACAATTTAATTTGATTATATACAGTTTATTATTTCATATAATCTAATTATTGTACACTGTTTGCTTATAATTAGATGTGTACTGTATGTATTTGAAGTGAAATATAAAATAAAAAGTTTGATTATATACATTTGTGTGCCATTTTTACGCTTAGAAGTTTATATATGCAATTATTTTATTAAAAAGGAAAAATGAATGAACAATATTTAGTACTAAACAACACTAGAAAATTATTACTGCTTATCCTGTATTCTAGGCAGTATTGATAAACTGCCAGGAAATGAACATTAATACATCTAGAAAGAACACGGAGGTGGCGACGTTGCTTTTGAAAAGAAATACAACATTGTACAGACATCGCTACATTGTAGATGTGTTTTTGAATGGGGAATGGGAAATGGGGAAAAGTGTAACGGTCATTATGGAGCCAATCATCAATCGCTATTGACTGACGTTTCTCCAGGAAGGGGGTGCGAACCTGACATGAGTTTCTGCAGATTTTGTGTCATTTGGACATTTAGAATTGAAACTAAAGACACAGTTGCTTAATTTTATTGTTGATTCCTAACTTAAAATTGAATCATAAGCTTGGCAAGAAATTTTTGAGAATTTTATGTTTCCCCATGGCCCAAGCATACTGCCCGAGAGGCGTTCCAAAGATGGCCACAGAGTGAAATGACATGCCTAAAAGAGAATTTGGTTGTATCAAAAACTATAGAATACACAAGGGGCCCTATCATACACCCGGCGCAGTGTGGCGCAAGACGCGGCGCAGTAGTCTTTTGGTAGTTTTAGCTTGGCGCAAGAGTCATTTTGAGGCGTTGCGCTACGCTGTTTAAATAGCAAATGCGTTAGCGCTCATTTGTGCGCCCATAGGCGTTCTGGACCGCTGGCGCATCGCTATTTTGAGAAACTATAACAGATTTTTCATTAGACCAAAACTAACCTGGTCTAAACTCCGGCGCAGAGTTGCACCTCGCTTACCCACTGCTTAATACGCACAAGAGAGCAATAGGCAAATATCTTTACTTATGAAAAAAATTAAATATTAAGGATATATATAGGATATAATAAGAATAGATATAGGATATAAATATAAAAGATTAAAATATTACAAAACATATTATTTTCTAGCCTACATAAATATGAAAAATCACTGCTTTTATGTCTTCTTCATCTCAGGAGGCTTTTTCAGTTCATTCATAACAATTTGCTTTTGTATAATGTTATTACTATTAGCAGTATTATTTAATATATCCATATTTATATTTATTTTATTAAAAACAAGCTTAGATTTGCCCACCTGTCAGGTTTTAGACCATATGGGGCATGGCTGGTGTATTTGGAAATAACTTCATTTATTCGTTTGCTAGAAATTAGAACTGAATTTAGAAATAGTTTTGAAACAAATCTTTGCGCTTAACAAACGATATTAATTATTTATAGGCTAACTGATGTCTGTGCGTAAAGGTTTCCCTATCCAAGAGCGAATGTGAAAGTAGTTCCATTATCTCTCATTCTCATGCAGTAGATGCTCTGTTTAACAGTTTTCTGTTAAAAAACTGTTAACTGTTAACTGTTTGCTTGTGAAATGCTCATTTTTTCCACTTAGACTTACTTTGCATCCTGTAAATAGCGAATGCGCTCGTTGCGCGACGCAGCTGGGTCTTAAAGGGAATGGGAGATGAGACTCTAATTGGTTTATTCTTAAAACACACCTATAACTCATTAAAAAAATAAACTCAACCCTTTTAGCCCATGCGCCTTGGCGCAAAGCGCATTTTCCCGTCCGTAAATTAACAAAAATGCGTTCTGACACGCCCTGAAAGCGTTTGCGCCCTGCGTTTTGCGCTCTGCGCATGGACCGTCAAAATAGAGCCCAAGATGTGTCACTCGTTTAGTTTTGAATGGGGAAAAGTGTAATGGTCAATATGGTGAAGCACCGCCTACTAGTAAGGGAGACAATCATCAATCGCTATAGACTGATGTTTCACTGGGGAGAAGCTCAGACGAGACGTGAGCTTTTACAAGATTTTGCAGTCAACAAACGCACTGGAATCTCAGCAAATACTTGCTTCACAGATATAAGAAAAAAAATTAATAAAGCTTGAAATTTGTACTTTTGAATGAACCCAGTGCACTTGAAAACAAAAGATGTTTTTGTAATCTGTCTGAAATAAACGCGAGATATAGTCCGTTCTCTTAGACGCACATTACATGACAGCAACTACTCAAATGCCCACAGACTTGTGAACAAAGAGTCGCTTTCATTTCTAGAGGAGATTCACCATCAAAACCAAGTTGTGGATTGCTCTTACCATCAAAAGAGTTGTGGATTACTTCAAAAGAGCAGCATGATCGGACGATCACTAACCAGAAGATGATAATGTGTAAAATGGCCATAAATGAGGTTGATGTCGTGATCTCATTCCTTTCGAGTGCGCTTGCACATTAGTAGGGCAACCGGAAATTTTTTTTTTTTTTTGATTTGAATGTTTAGAAACTAAACGATGAGAAAGCTGATGTTTAATTGTGTTAGTGATTCCAAATATGTAATGTAATCGTAAACTTGGCAAACAGCTTTAGAGAGTTTGATGTTTCTCCATTCAGACAGAATGCCTGAGAGGCGTTTCAAAGATGGTCACTGAGTGAAATAACTTACCTTAAAGGGACTCTTGTTTTATGTACATGACAGTTTCAAAATATTGAAAGAAAAATTTGTGTACGTAATCAAAGCTAATCAAAGGTCCAGTGAAGTGCTTTGAAATGTGCATTTTTTATTCAATGTTTGACAATCTCAACAAAAGAACAGCTCCTCCCTTTTTTATCACAGCTCTGCCAGTAAGAGTGATTCAGATGAAGCACATCAAATGAAAAGCAAACGAGAAGCGTCTTGAAGGGGGCAGGGCAGGTTAAATACTAGAGAGCATCTAATTGGTCAAGATTTGATAAGAAACTGAAGTATGAGCTGACGTGAAAAAATCTTTGCAAAAAAGCTTTGAATGTTAATATCAGATTAAAATTTTCTAAATCCGAATTTTGTCATTGTTTTGGAGCACAGTAACAAACTGAAACTAACATCTATATCTGTTTATTTTAAAAAAAATATATTTTTTTATTTTAAGGACAACAGTTTCTTGGAATTTTTAGTAATAAGAAATGTTTCTTGCATCAAAATCTGACTCACATAAACCATTATAAAAATTATACCATTATATTATTATTATCACCAGCATGGAACTACAAATCCTGTAATGCACCACACACTCACACCTGTTCCGGTTCTTCTTTGATCACACACAATGGGGAGCTACTCAAAGACTGATTACATGGATCATATACAAAGAACACAAACACACAGACTTGGCTGAGTCTTCTTATCTGTTAAAACTGGTACATTAAGACACGTTTTTCCTTGACAATGCTCTCCATGTTTTGCCCCACACCTTATTTTACTGTTTATCCTGCCTGCCATCTGTATTGACCATTTGCCTGTTATCTGACTATGCTTCTGATATTCCCTGTTACGGTTTGCTCCTGATTGCAACCACTGCCTGCCTGACCATTCTTTGTCAAATAAAGTACTGCACGTGGATCCTCAACTCTGTTTCCAGCGTCCCTTAGTTACAATTATAAAAATCAAATTTTTTTAAAATAAATAAAACAGTGTCATATGTTATCATGTTATTTGCAAATGCAGTGCTATTTATACATTTATATTTAGTATTTTCTAATAACACTCACAAAAAATGTTTGCTCAGCAATATCTTCCACAAACCTTTTATTCTTTCATAACCTGTTACCTTATATTGTTTCTGTCCATATTTTGCCATTTTTCCTCTATGCAGCTATATTTCTTGACAACTGACAATGACATCTCTACCTTCTGTCACCATTTCTTTTCTCCACTCAGCCCTTTCCTTTCCTCCATCTACCTTTTTTCTCTTTGTCTCATCATCCGTCACTCCTCTATCATGGTTTCTATCTCCTTGGCCTGTTTTTCACATTTCAATCACTCGCTCTTTCAGCTTTTGCTTTTAAAATGTATCTACAGTCATCTTTCACTGTCTGTGAGCTATTATTCCCATACATTAATCTCCCTGACTGCCGTATCTCCATCCCGACAGTCCAGTCGCACACAGAGACGTCAATCCATCAGTCAAGCAAACAGTTCAGATATTCAAAGCTCCATGCATGTCGCCTGCTTGCTAACCAAATCAAACTGTTATTGCACAGAATAAATACCAAGTGTTAAATAGAAAACTGAAAACTAGCTCCATATCTCTTAACAAAGGTAGCAAATACATTGTGAAACGGACCAAGCACTGAGACTTGTAGTACCCCATACTTAATCTGTGGTCAACATGACACCTCTTGAACAATGCCAATGTAAAACCACAAATGCAACATCCTTTTTAGCTGATCTAAGTGAATACTGTTCTTTATAATATCACATGCAATAGTAAAGAGCAAAAACTAAAGAGCGAGAAAGATGCGACAATGATCGCATGATAAGAACAAGTCATTTGTAACTTTAATGAGTGAGGATTCAGTGATATGAAATGGCCTAAATCCTTACTGGAACATACATTAATCTCCTTGACTACTGTATCTTCATCCTGACAGTCCAGTCACACACACACATCAGTCACCGAGTTGAGCAAACAGTTCAGATATTCAAAGCTCAATGCAGCCAGCAACTGCTCGCTAACCAAATAAAATCATTAATGTCATTGCACATAATGTGCACACGCTAATTTCAATCCACTGAAGGGTTTTAATCGCCTGTGCGCATGAAGAACTAGTGGTTTGTGGGTAATGAGTCGCAGTCAAGCTTCAGACCACTGCATACTAACTAATCAGTGGCAGCGATGCAGTGAAGGGTACGCTGAACACTGTGTGCATGAGAGCTGTAATTGAACAATGAGAGTCCTAATTCACCAAAGAATTTACTAGAACAATGTGTGAACAAGAGCAAATTGCCTTTAATATGGTGAAAACAGTCATTTATCCTCATCACTTATCACAACAGAGACATCTTAAAGACAATAAAGTAACCTTGAAACCTTTGAGAAGCATGAGCAATATATTATTATGCTTACAAGCAAGCAGTGAGATGACATAAGCATTAAATGACATACTGACATTTTTTTTGAGTGATTATTCTTTACTCCAAATTTTGTAATATTTAAGTTACCAGAAATTCAATGTTTTATATTGACTTTGCTCTCGGTTAGTTTTGCAAAATGGTATGTTTCATCTGGCCTTGAAGAAATACAGAGTACAGGAGATATATCCAGATGCAGACCCTCAGACCCACACACGTTTCAGAACACAGAATCATGATCTAGGCCAGGGTAAACCATATATGATTAATGACGGATCAGTCTTCTTCTAATTTTTTCTTGTTTAACGGCAGCTATCTTCTTAGGAGCATTAAGCCACATACAATATTTCACAAATCAGGTAATCCAGACTGTCCGGGCTACGACTGTCATTCATTATTCTGTGAACAGTTTAGGGTTTACATTTTTAGTCATTATTTCATTATTACATTTTAACGATCACTTTAACATACAGTATGAGCAGCTTAACAATTAACAAATTAACAATTATGACTTTATTCACGTATACACAAAGCAAACCCTATAGACAGTCTAATTGTAGGATTAAGTGTAATAAACTAATTCAGGATCTTAATGTTGTCATTGCTTAGTTTATATATTTAGTAAAATATAAACAATAACGTGTCACATTAAAATGAATTATTATAGTTAATAATATGAAATTAATATAGTTTAAAAGTGATACACTACTTTATCTTTTGCTAAACTTTAGCAACTGTTAGTAACAGGTCTTTTTAAATTAAATATTAACAGTTAACTTGTTTTTATTACTGTATTTGCTGCAACTATTATTACCACAAATTATCAGTACTTTATTATTCAAAAACAATATATTACTTACTATAAATTAGTAAGTAATATAAATATATATATATAAGAATATATTGATAAAGAGGTCCAAGAAGACGTTAATAGCATTAACATTCGTCATTAACCATTTATGGTTCGCCCCTGCCTCGATTGTGTGTCTTAATGCGTGTGTGGGTCTGCAGCTGGATATTTTTGGAATACAGTCTGTGTTATGCTCCAAAGTAACTCCATGTTTCTAAACAATACCTCACAAAGGTGTACAATGGTCCTAGAACTGAGCCTTGCAGTACTCATTTAATACCTCTTAATTTACGGCCCTACAAAATGATAATGATCAAGAAAACACAATTTGAACCAAGCCAATGCAATTCCACTAATGTAATATCATTTCTGAGGCAATCCAAAAGAATTGCTGTGGTTGACAATATCAAATGCAGTACTATTGTGCAGTAAAATGAATAGAGTGATGCATTCACAATCAAATGATAATAATCAGAGTGATAAGTGCTGTTTCGGTGCTATGAAATGGCCAAAATGCTGACTGGAACATCTCACAGACATCACTTCTTCCCAAAAAAGCAAAGTTGTGAAAATATGACTTTTCTTTTTTTTTTTTTTTTTTTTTTTGTATTTCCAACAGAAAGAGCATATTTAAAACTGGTTTGAAGTTAACAAGTGTTGCGTTAATGAAAGATTTCATAACAGCAAGTTTAACACATTTCGGACATATTCTGAACAAAATAATAATGAGATAACAATATTATGAGAAGATTATGAGAATAAAATTCGATACGTTTTTTATTTATTAGTTATCAAATAAATGTGTAAGGTTGTGCTTCTTTAAAAAAGGTAAGATGATTTTCAAGAAAACTGTTCTTCCATGGAATGTGAAATGAGTCTAGTTTTGATTTCTATGTGTTGCTATTTTTTCTAAGTGTTCCATTATCTAGGCTGCTATCTTTGGGACAAAAATATATACTAAAAAACAGTTCTATTAAACTGCTAAAAATACATTCACCTGTCACTTTATTAGGTACACCTGTCCAACTGCTCGGTAACACAAATTTCTAATCAGCCAATCACATGGCAGCAACTCAATGCATGTAGTCAAAACAATCTGCTGCAGTTCAAACCGAGCATCAGAATGGGGCAGAAAGGCGATTTAAGTGACTTTGAACGTGGCATGGTTGTTGATGCCAGACGGGCCTGTCTGAGTATTTCAGAAACTGCTGATCTGCTGATATTTTCACACACAACCATCTCCAGAGTTTAGAGAGAATAGTCTAAAAAAGAGAAAATATCCAGTGAGCAGCAGTTCTGTGGGCGCAAATGCCTTGTTGATGCCAGAGGTCAGAGGAAAATGGCTAGATTGGGTTCGAGCTTATAGAAAGGCAACATTGTTACAACCGAGGTATGCAGAAGAGCATCTCTGAATGCACAACATGTCCAACATTGAGGCATATGGGCTACAGCAGCAGAAGACCACACCAGGTGCCACTCCAGTCAGCTAAGAACAGGAAACTGAGGTTACAATTCGCACAGGCTCATAAAAATTGGACAACAGAAGATTGGAAAAAGGTTGCCTGGTCTGATGGGTCTTGATTTCTGCTGTAACATTCAGATGGTAGGGTCAGAATTTGGCATCAACAACATAAAAGCATGGATCCATCCTGCCTTGTATCAACGGTTCAGGCTGGTAGTGGTGATGTGATGGTGTGGGGGATAATTTCTTGGCACACTTTGGGCCCATTATAACCAATTCTGCATTGTTTCAACACCACAGGCTGCCTGAGTATTGTTGCTGACCATGTCCATCTCTTTATGACCACAGTGTATCCATCATCTGATGGCTACTTCAAGCAGGATAGTGGTCCATGTCTTAAAGCGGCCTCCACAGTCACTAGTTCTCAATCCAACTGCACCTTTGGGATGTGGTTGAACGAGAGATTCGCATCATGAATGTGCAGATGACAAATCTGCAGCAACTGCGTGATGCTTTAATGTCAATATTGACCAAAATTTCTGAGAAATATTTCCAGTACCTTGTTAAATCTATGCACAAAGGATTAAGGCAGTTCTGAAGGCAAAAGGGGGTCCTATCCCGATACAATTATTATAATATTCAAATATATTATGATATTATATATATATTACAATATCATAATATTACAGCTTTTGCTGTATTTCTCATCAAATAAATGTGAACAAGGGTCTTTCAAAAACATTGAAAAATTTAACCCCTAAATTTTGAAAACCAGCATACATGCATTAAAATAAATACTACAACACATTATTAAACTGTCCATTCATCATCAAACCTCCATTTTTGCTCTGTACAAAAAGCTAGTCAAAACACTTGCCCACTATGGCGCAGTACAGTTTGCCGCCAACTAATGACTCATAAAACCCTCTCATGTCGCTGTTAATTCATCTAAATAAATACATGAAAGATGTTGACAATAGAGACTGCAGCTCATTTCCTGCGAGGGGCCAAAGTTTGAGTGGCATTGCTTTAGTAATAGTCAAGCGCTGCCGTTCTCATCGTTCAGTTATTTCCAGAAAGCGCTGAGTGGGCTAGAATTGGGATGACTGTGGAACGACGGGCACTTCTCTTAGGGAGATACAGGAAAAGCCAAGGCACAGCTGCATGGTTGCAGTCCCTGACTTCGCACAGCCCCTGCATGCTCCAGCACTTCCTGTAGGAGCACCCGACCTCCTGCGCCACTTCCTGTCCTGTTCTGAATCAACAAGCAGGGATAAGAGCAGGAAGTCAGACTACAAGTTGGGCAGAAGGGAGTGTGCAGTGCTCTGGCGGCTGGGTGTGTGTGGGGGTCGCCTGGTTCATCAGGAAAGATATCAAACAGACCAAAAACAAAGGGAGGGAAAGTTTGAAGTTAGAGAGAGAGTGACAGGTGAAGATGTCTGAACATCCAAACAGACAAAAGCTAGCATACGCACACGTCCCGCAAGGGTTGAAACAAAGGCAGGAAGCTCGGGGCTTCCCGTCCTCAAGGCTTGAGGGACTAAAGCACAACTATGACCTTCCACGGTTAAGACAGCAAACATAGTTGTGTTGGGGTTTGGAGACAGACATGACCGTGTGGAGACGACACATGATATCACTGCTGATGACCCAAATAACATGCCACTACATTTCCTGTTGGTTTGAAGAACAGGAAGTGCACTGGCAAAGAACATGGCCATTTAGATGTTACAATCTGCTCAATGTTTTAAACAGACAAAAAAAAATTATAAATTACTTATTATTAACTAACCCCAAGTGATTCCAAACAATTATGAGTTTATTTCTTCTGTTGAACACAAGAAGATATTTTGAAAAAGCTGAAATACTGTTGACTTATATAGTAGGAAAAACAAATAATATGAATGTCAACGGTTGTAGATTTCAAGCTTCTTCTTTATTTTATTTTTTTATGTGATATTTATTTATTTTTTAAATAAGATGGAATAAAAACAGGTTTAGAATAAGAAATAACACAAAAAAAAAAAATCTTAATTTTTGGGTGAACCATCCCTTTAAGGAATCATTATTTAATCTGTTTCCACCTGGTATTCACACAGTTGTGTTCGAACTTCATTAAGACCCTTCTTCTCTTATTTACTTTTGCGGGAGTGCTCAACATGTATGAACAGTATGTATGTATGTATGTATGTATGTATGTATGTATGTATGTATGTATGTATGTATGTATGCACGTATGCATGTATGTATGTATGTAGGGTTGTAACAATATACCGGTATGACGGTTTACCACGATTTGAACGTGCACGATTATCATACCATGAACAATTGCATATCAACGGTTTTAACCCTTAAAGACAGAGACAGTCGCCCGCGGCTAAAAATAAGTATTGCTCTTAAATGTTTAATAACTTTTGATCCGCTGATCCGATTCACACAATTCAAAGATTAACATAAAGAAGAGAATCTCAGCTTTCCAGTGCTGTATCACATTCGCGGACTTTCAGAGGCTCCGGAATCAGTGCGGTTACGTCATCAACATTTGACAACGCTGATTTGACAAAGAAACGCTCGTCACTGTGTCTCCGGACAAATCAGACATGATACATTGATGCATTGTCCCTCCTCCATGCCCAGATTGGTTCAAACTCGCTATATCACAACCAATAAGCATAGGTTTCGCTTTTGTTTGTGGACCAAGCTTTTTGAACAACACAGAATGAGAGATAGGCATACATTTATGCGCGGCTAAATAAAACGCAAAAAAAAAAAGTTTTTCATGAAATAATTCTCATACTAAGTACTTTTGCATGCACAGCAGCACAGAAACATGACAAAACAGTGACACAGCAAAGACGAACTGCTGCTCTTGCTGTTTTCAAAAGACGCAAATGAAGATGCAGCTGTTTGTCTGCATTGCAGACAACCATATCCAAATCCATATCGATAGACAACCATATCCATGCTGGCACATAAAACCTAAGGATGTTCCATATTGAATCTAGTTTCGTTATGTAACTATTTATAGTATAGTAAATATTTATATCTATTTTTTACTGAGGATTTGCACCATGTTTATTTGGACTTTATTTGGACTTTGACACATTATTTATTATTTTCTTATTTTTATTTGTTCATTGTAAGTGGTGTTGTTTATAGTAACTAAAAATATATTATTTGGAAAAAGTAAAATTTGCTTCACTGTTCTATTATTTTGTAACATTTGTAACATACCGTATACCGCGAAACCGTCAAACCGTGGTTTGTTTTAGACGATTATCATACCGTGAAAAATTCATACCGTTACAACCCTATATGTATGTATGTATTATTTATTATTTATTTTCACTTTTTAAAAATTACATTTAGCAGAAATAAACAGGATAAGATGAAAAACAATTACAAATAAAACAAGTTGGTGGTTCTTTCTGCTATGGTGACCCCTGATTAATAAAGGGAATAAGCATATATAAAAATGAATGAATGAATGAATGAATGAATGAATGAATGAATGTATGAATGAATGAATGAATGAATGAATGAATGAATGAATGAATGAATGAATGAATGAATGAATGAATGAATGAATGAATGAATGAATGAATGAAAAAGGAGAAGGGACAAGGCAGTCATTATAGGGGTTAGAAAATCAAGTCAAAATGCATCTGAATTATCACATATTGTTTACAATGACATACTCAGTCATTACTTATTGCATAAGTCTTAGATTTGGCATCAGTCTCTTCTTACAGTGTATTTCATTTACAATTTGTATTCATGGAGGCATTGTTGAAAGGATCAACCTGAAAGCACTTTTCGAGTTATGGCTTTTCTACTACTTACCAAAAGCATTTGAATTAAGTATTTGTCAATAGTTGGAAACAATTTCATGAGTGAACAGTATTGAATGAACTAGCTCATGTTACAAGGCTTACAAGAGAGGGAAAGCAACGTATAAAAACTGATGGAAACTACAATTTTGATGCACATATTGACCATCCAAGTACATGCAAACAAAATGTTAAGGCTTTAAAAAAATAATTTAAAATAATTCTCAATTTGAATCAAGTGTTTAAAGTGTCCTGAAGAGACACTTGCTTTATATGATTAAAGGATTCAATATATTCTAATACTCAGACAACAAAATTAATTAAAATGAACATGTAAACATCAAAAATGGTAAAATGAAATTTTCTTATTTTATGTAAAGTACACTAATTTCATGATCCAGTTAAATACACATAAACGTTCTTTAAACTGTTAGTTATTAACAAAAATAAAAAAATTATGATTCCATCTCTAACTACATCAAAAATGTTCTAAATATTGTTTTTATTAAGTATTTTATTTATTTTTTGTGATTAATTATTATACACATGGATGTTCAAATGTGTGACATTCTGGGTTTTGTACATTTGATGAACCATTATTATATTTTTATGTAAATTAAGTATTGAAATAATCATTTAAGCTGAAATACTGTACATAAGACGCATATTGAAACTTTACTTTTTTCTGCTGTATATATAACTCCATATGTGACCTTCAACTGAATAAATAAGCATCCCACTGATGTTTGGTGTGTTAAGATAGCACAATATTTGGCAGAGATTCAAGTATTTAAAAATCTGAGAGTTAAAAAAAAAAAATACATATACAGAAAACTGCCTTTAAAGTTGTCCAGAATTAAGTTCTAATGCTTATCATATATAAAAAATAACTTTTGATATATTAACAGTAATAAATGTACTAAATGTATTGGTGTGGCATGATCTTTTCATAATACAATGCTTTTAGGCATAAAAGAAAAATCTATATTTTCGACTTATTAATTTATGGCTTTTCCAACAAATATACTCATGCAATGTACAGTACAACTCCTGATGTTCTCTAATAATCTATACATTGTTCGCCCTTCGGTCTACAATGCCTGTCTTTACTAAACCTCTAAAGTAATGGTCTCAAACTCAATTCCTGGTGGGCCGCTGCTCTGCATAGTTAAGGTCCAACCACCTCCAACTCACACCTGCTTAGTAGTCTCTAGCAGTCTTGAACATCTTCATTAGATGGATCAGCTGTGTTTGATTAGGGTTGGAGCAAAGTGATGCAGAGCTGCTGCCCACCAGGAATCCAGTTTGAGATCTACAGTTGGAAGTCAGAATTATTAGCCCCCTGAATTATTAGCCCCCCTGTTTATTTTATTTTTTTCTAATCACTGTTTAATGGAGAGAAGTTTTTTCAACACATTTCTAAACATTATAGTTTTAATAACTCATCTCTAATAACTGATTTTTATTATCTTTGCTGTAATGACAGTAAATAATATTTTTATTATTATTTTTCAAGACACTTCTATACAGCTTAAAGTGACATTTAAAGGCTTAACTAGGTTAATTAGGTTAACTAGGCAGGTTAGGGTAATTGTGCAATGGTTTGTTCTGTAGACCATTGAAAAAAAGAAATTAGCCTAAAAGGGCTAATAATTTTGCCCTTAAAACGGTGATCAAAAAATGTAAAACTGCTTTTATTCTAGCCGAAATAAAACAAATTAGACTTTTTTCCCAAAATAAAATATATTATCAGACATACTGTGAAAATTTCCTTGCTCTGTTGATCATCATTTGGGAAATATTTAAAAAAGAAAAAAAATTCAAAGAGGGGCTAATAATTCTGACCTTTTTTTGCCCGAGAGCCCCTTTTTCCCAGAAAAATATTGTAAGGCCCCCCTCCCAATTTAATGATATAATCGCTCATATAAGTTTGCAGTAATGATGACAAAAATTTTTTGCTTTCAAACAAACAGTGTTTTTTTACTACATCTAGATTTGTTTATGCACCAATATTAGCCTAATGTTTCCTAGAGATGGGTTGCAGCTGGAAGGGCAACCGCTCCGTAAAACGTGCTGGATAATGATGATGAATAAATGATATAATGAATGAATGTATAAATGAATAATAGCCTAATGTAAAATATAAAAGCAAAACATCAGTAGGCCATTTGTAACTGAAAAATGTAAGCCTTTGACCTTTAAAATGACCCTATGAAAAATTCAATAACGAAAATATCAGTATTCACACAGGTTTATAAGGGAAAAAAATAATATAGGCTATTACAATTTACTACTTGCATGTTATTTGTTATGCTCTATTAATTAGTGTGAGGAATGCTGTGTGATGAATGAGTGAGAGTCTGTCTTTTTTGTGGAGGATGTATTACAAGTTTTTCCATTTTTGGTCAGCTAGGGCAATGATTCTCAACCTTTTTATCACCACAAACCAGTCAAAGCATGACAATTTTACAACGGGGGGTTGGGGGGTTTTGTAGGTTGCTATACGACCAACAACTGTTTTCTCAGAAGATGACAAACTTACAAAACATAGCTGTCATGTATCTCTGATACAAGTTTTATATATTGAGAAAAGTATAAAGGACTGCTTGTTTGTGTGTTCTGTGTTTGTCTGAGTAAATTAGTCTTACCAAAATTCCATACAACCTAAAGCTGACTGGTCAATTCTTGTCATAAGAATTGCGGTGCGCTCGAGGCCCAGAGAATACAGTAATTTTTCAAAATAAAAGATTTTTCAAAAAAAATAAAAAAAAAAAAGATTGTTCAGACTCGGATAATAAATAAAACGGAAATAATTAAAGATTTCTTGTGTGGCCCGGTACCAATTGATCCACAGACCGATGGTTGAGAACCACTGAGCTAGGAGATAAAATGAGCTAAGGAAACATGATCATTTTCCTAATTGTCCATTGCTAAGATTTTTTATTTTTTTTAAATATGATGCGACCCCCCACAAAGCTGTTGGGAACCGCTGCTCTAAAATATGGAAGCTAAATTAAATTTTAAGCCTCAAATTAAATTTTGCACAAAGAGACAACATCATCATAATCCCAAACTCTTGTGAATTGGTTGTTTTGCCCTTTTCAGTAAGGAGTATTTATTCACACTGTTTAAACAGAGAAAATACTTTTTTAAAGTGTAAAGCATACTTTCTAATCCATGAAAGTACCCGCAGAAGTGTCAAAGTTTTTTAGCAGGAGATTATTCATAAAAGTTAAAGCAGCAGAATCTTATTGTGTGTGTTTGTTTGGCATGGAGTGTGCATGAGTGTTCCAGTAGTTTTTGTTGTGTAAAAAAAAAACATGCTAAAGCTGGCGGGTCAAAATTGACTTGAAGGACAACCCTACTGTAGTACCCTAAATGTGTGCAGCCTTCATGAAAACATAAAGAAGATAAAGATTGTTGATTGAACATTGCAAAAAAAAAAAAAAAAAACATTTTAGAAAAAGTCACCAAACTTAGATAAGTTATGAGAAAAGACTAGATAAAAGAAACATTTAGTATTTGTGTTTTCATTCATTCATTCATTTTCTTTTTGGCTTGGTCGCTTTAATAATCAGGAGTCACCACAATGGAATGAACCACCAACTTATCCAGCATAGGTTTTACGCAGCGCATGCCCTTCCAGCTGCAACCCATCACTGGGAAACACCCAAACATTTTCATTCACACTCATACACTACGAACAATTTTTAGCTTACCAAATTCACCTGTAACGCATGTCTTTCGACTTGTGGGGGAAACCAGAGCACCCGGAGGAAACCTACGCGAACGCAGGGCGAACATGCAAACTCCACTGTATATTTTATCTCAAGCCAACCAAGTCTCATTCAGTGTTCATGAATATGCTGTTTATTTTGTATATTTCTATATTTTAGGCATTTCCAGAACTGGAAAAGAAGAACAGACCAAACGTAGAAAAAACTTTAAGAAAAGTTTATTAGCAGCAGATAGAATAAGGCATATGTGGACTACCACAGGAGTGAAGAGTGCAGCGCAGCTTTAGATGCACTGGATGGAGAAGGAGAGAAGACTCTTACCAGCTCACGAGGAAGGAACATGTCTTCCTGTCTGGCCACAACCAGACACACGCTGTCCCCCTGCTTAGTACTGCGTAACATGGCCACCAATTCCTCCTGAGAGCGGCCGCCGATGTCCACACCATTCACCTAAACAAAAACATTGGTTTTAATAAATTTCCTGAACACATACGGTACACACTAATGTAAAACAACAGATTTTCCCATCTGAAGCCATCATCAACCTTATTACAACACAGATACTCACTTCTAGGATGCGGTCACCTGACTGAAGGCGACCATCTTTGACAGCAGCTCCTCGGGGTAGAATGTTTTTGACGAGGATGGGGCCTGGGCCATGGACAGAAGAATCTCTTGTGACAACAGTGAAGCCCAGACCTTCAGGACCTGTGTGAAGATTGAGAGAGATCAGGATTAAAGAGTTACACATTAAATTACCCAAATTGTCAGCAACAATCTATGAATAGTGTTCTATTTCCCAGACTCAATACATAAATCCATTGAAAAATTTGCAAGATTTTTATATATAAATACAATTGTAGTAAAACACCTGTAAAAGGCACCTGTGAGGCGATCATGCTACCCACTGCACCATGGTGATGCCCAAAAGCTAAAATATCAACATACTTTTTTAGCAACTTTTCTGTCTATATTTTTATGAGTATGTCAAGAGTCTTTGGTTTCCAAAACAAAATGCTGCTAAAAACTATGTTAAACACCTCAAACATTAAAAGTCCAGTGAAATTGTGTTTTTTTTAGATGTTATTATCAGTATGTTAGTCTTCACAGACATCTAAAAGCGAGTGCGATACAAAACAATGATGATTCACATTTAGAAGATATAAACATGTAAAGCTTGCAGTTTGTCACTTCCGCCAATATGGACAAAACAAAAACGTTTATTTTTGTTGTTGTTGTTTTTTTTTTATCACCTCATACTTCAGTTTCTCGTTAAATCTTGACCAATCAAATGCTCACTAGTATCTAACAAGCCCTGCCCCCTTCAAGACGCTTCATTTGCTGTTCTTACTGGCAGAGCAGTGATAAAACAAAATGCGATTAGATGTTTTTATTTTATTTAATTTTTTTAAGGGGTGGTCCAGAATGTAATTTTAAGGCTTGGTTGTGCTTATAAGATGCAAAGCAATGCATGCTCATGTTTCACTTAAAGGAAATCAGGTTATTTTTTTTATAAATCTCACTTTGATTATATACAGCTACTCAGCTAACATAAAAACGACTGATATATTTCCTAGTTCCTCTGAAAATCCTGCCTTCAAGAGGCTCTGATTAGTCATCATCTATCATAATGTGCAATGATTCGCGGATCGGTTCCACATCACGCCTGTACAAGCACGCTCTTTTATCATGTGTACACAGTCAGTCAACCTCATGCCCACTCTCTAAAATCAAATCAAAATGACAAGTGTCTGTGACGAGTGAAAATAGGGTGTGGCTCCTTTAAGAGAGATCGCTATTGTGTGTGTGTGTGTGTGTGTGTACTGTCTGTAGATGTGTGTAACACAACAAGCACATGTTCGCAAGACCGATGTTAATTTTTCTTTTTTTCTGATGCTCGGATTAAGTTATTTTCTGTAATATATACATTGTTGACAGATGATTAAAGCACAAGATGTGGGATGTGACCCGTGTGAGCTTTGATTGCTTTTTTTTGCTGATAGTGTGTGTGTGTGTGTGTGTGTGTGTGTGTGTGTGTGTGTGTGTGTGTGTGTGTGTGTGTGTGTTCACAGCGGTTTGACTGATAAATATGAATTTGTAGCTAAATTGTTAGCGGTGCTAAACAGTATTTCCAGGTGTTTACTTCTTTGCTACAACATAACGTAAACGCTACACACTGTACATGTCATGATCAATTTTAGCAAATAAAAACTCACAACCTTCTGCTTGTTAGAGCTGCTCCTTCTTTGAAGAGATTTTAACCGAATCCAGCACTGAATTGGGAGATATTCTGGAAGCTGTGTTTTGTCATGCTTTCTATGTATTTTATAATTCTCTGGAACATAATTATTATCGAACTGTGAGCACTTCTGTCTTTGTGTCATGTTATTTGGAAGCCCAAATACAGAAACAGAAAATGCTCTGTGGAATATGGCAGCGTTTGGACAATCTGGACATTTTGGATGTTCTCTCTGCTGTAACATTACAGTGCCTCTGGCCATGCCCCTTAGCTGCGCAGTGTGTGTGCGTGCGATAAAAGTGCGTTTGTAATCTTACTAAGTATTTTTTTGTAGTCCCAAAATGCGTTCTTTTGCTAACTCTTTGCTAATCTAAAAACCAAGGTTTCCCTTTGCATTGAACTTTGAGCATTTAACATTTAGAGATGCTGTTTATGTTCACACAGCTACATTACACATCAACTAAAGTTTAAAATATGATATTGTTGTGGACCACCCCTTTAAAGAGGAGGAACCACTATGTAATGCCCTCTCTTTGTTTTCAGTTAAGATTATGTCAAACACTGAATTAAAATGCATGTTAACATTTCAGAGCACTTCAAAGGGCCTATAAAGACTCATTGATCCAACAGAAAAGTACACTGTACACATGGCTGGGTCTGTTTTGGGTCTGTCAGAAACATTAGGGCTGATGGAGACCTGATGAAATCCTGGTGCCAGACGGAGAATAGAGACACCTGGCCTCAGAAAGTGAAAGTATATTTCAAAAAGTCTCATTCACACTATGAAAGACTAGCAGCAGCAAAGCGACAAGCGACCATTAATTTCAATGGAGAGTGAGCGACTTCCGGCAACCTCTGACCACACGAGCAACATCGACCGATGGCGACCAGGTGGGTATGTCGAGCGACACAACAAAGTTGAGAGTCCTTTAACTTCATGCAAATGAAGCAACAGCCAACAGGAGCACCAGTAGATCTTACGCGATCCTCTCTCAGCTTACTCAGAGGTCGGTCGGTTGTATTTGTCCTGTATAAACCTATACATTTGCAGCAGATCTACACCCAGAGAGACAGACAGCTAAAAAGTCACTGCTAGTGTGAATGAGGCATCAGAGAGCATGACATAATTCTAAGATGGTCTGTAATCAAGAAGAAAAGGATAATGCCAAAAAATCTGACTTCAATTTTGAGCTGAAAAAGCTGACCCACAATAGAATCATCATTAATAGCCATTAGAAGATTTTTAAAGAGATTGACATAAAAAAGAGATCTTAAAGAATAAGCATTCCCATTTTTCCTTTCAAGCCAGATAAAAGCAAGATATTAAAAGAGGAGACCGCTGTCTAGCACAGGTGGTGGTCCATTTAAACTGCGCTGCCGCCTTGACCTGTGCATATTGCTTCTTACTGTGGTCTTGATGCTGTCAGCGTGACTGATAGGTAGATTAGAGAGCAGGCTATAGCCCTCAGTTTGACACAAGGCTCGTCTTTGGGGCGGATATTTCCAGTCCTGTCCCTGAGCTCACGGACAAAATGATGGACAGAGCGCTGGGGTGAAGAAACTAAAGAGCGGACAGTGGTTTTTCTTTTACACGCTCTGCATCAGACTACACAGAACAATAAAAATGGAAGTCAGTCTCTGTGAGAAAAAAATGAAATAAAAAATGAGCACAGCTGGAGCGTGCAGTTGGAATTTTATGCTCGTCATTTAGCACAATCGCTTCACGGTCAGCACTTTTCTGTTCCAGCGATGAATTTATATCATCATTAATGGCAGAATCAATAAGAACTTAATAGACTTTGCAGGCTGAAATTATGGCTTCATTCATTTGGTTAGACTGCCAAAACCATCGACTACAAAGTTGAGCAATGTTGGAGTAAGGGAGAGGATCGATTTGCTTTCGTTTAAAAGATCTAGCAGGAATAGCCTTGCTTTTTTCTTTTTTTTTTTGGTAATGAAAGTTTTGATGCACTGTTTATGTTGGGATTTTTTAAAATGGGGACTAAGGATAAGCAAAACAAAATGAACATGAAAGAGACCTCATTTCTTTCCATATTTCTTGCTAACGTCAAACTGAATGAGATTAATAAGACGTATTACAGTTTGTTACATTTAATGGAGCTCTTAAATTGATCAGGAAAATAAAATACAAATTTTGCATTGAAAATGAAAATTCTAACAGATTTGGAATACATTCAAACAAACCATCATGTTGTGAACAACACAGGCTTATTGGACGTGTTCTAGCCTTCAATTTTATGAAACCATAAAAAGTTAATAAATCTCATCATACTGTACATTCGACTACATACCAACAACTACATTTCTTTCACTTTAATGAATTTTAGGCCTAATTCTTAATCTATTTTACCCCTTGGCCCTTGAAGTGTGAAGGGGAAAGGCTTCAAAATTTACCTCTAAGAAATGGGACAGCACTAAAACACCTGCACACGTCATCATGTCGTCGCAAGCTCTTACCTTATATGAGATCGACGATGCTGACTGCTGTAATTATTCCGATTGATAATTTTTTGATATTTATCTTCAGGAAATCACTGACGGCAACGATATTATGTTATCGTAATGATATAATATGGCAATAAGCTCATAACTGTACTGTGCATTTACAATGTGGCCATATTCATCTATGTAAACACACAAAAACAACATTAACATTATAGCAGAAACTGTAAAAAGGTTATTCCCAGCCATTAGACTTTTCTGACAGGGTATTCAAGTTTCATCAAGTAACATGTGAAAGTATGTTGTGGGACTACTATTACAACAGTTATTATTATTGATTCTAGATAGCGAAATTTAGGAGGAGGGGAGTATCATTATTTTGAAGCATGACGGTAAAACATGAATGATGTTATGAATGTATATGTATAAAGCATATGTTTGTTTGTTTGTAATAATGACAAAAAAAAAAAAAACACTCATTTGTGCATCTCCTGACTTGCGTGTGCATCCATGTTGCCGTTGTAGCTGGTGTATTGTGGTAAATTTACGTACCCCTTGGTTTCGAGTGTGGTCCTGGAAAATCTTAAGGGCTTTCTAGAATAGCTAAGGGATAGAATTGGGATTGGGCCTTACAGGGACATATTAGCAATTATGAAAGCATTATTGTCATACAGGTCTTTGGGCAACATCAAATAAATAACACAAAAAAATTAAAGATTTCTATCCAAATATGTTTGCTGAACTTATCTATAAACATATAAACATCTTTTTTCTGACATGGTCAGTTTGCTCATTGTACTCATAGTAAGGTTATGCATGTGTGATGCTGAGCACTCGAGTTCAATGAAGCAAGGTTCCACAAAAGAGATAAAACAAAATTAAGGTAAAACTGCATGGTTGCAGTGCATTTTTCTCTTACATTTGCTCTTTTGGTTTGGTTTATGGAAATGTTTTGGTCAGTAGTTATTTAGATAATCTAGACCAGTGTTTCTCAACCATGTTCATGGAGGACCACCAGCTCTGCACATTTTCCATGTCTCCTTAACCAAACACACCTGATTCAGAATCGTGCCTTGAATCGTGCCGAAGCGCGTTTGTCCCTTCTTCGTTCTACTCCGATGAAATTTAGAATCATTAATATATCCATATAAAACAGTTTCTTAAAAGTGATGTTGCGTGCAGTTTCGTTGCTTAAGCATGCTTTGCACCAACTGAACCATGCTCTGGCACACTTCTAACCTGGCCAGGGCCAGCCAACTAAACTGCGCCTGGGCCCGATTCGGAGCACTCACACTTGTCAAACAAACCAGGAAATGCGCCTGGGCACGGTTCAGATATTCTAGTGTGAGTACACCCTAAAAGACCTGTGATGGGTGCAACAGACAATAGAGACATCAAAAACATGCAGTGTTGGCGGTCCTCCAGAAATGTGGTTGAGAAACACTGATCTAGACAAACCCTGACTTTTTGAGGATTCACAACAAAAAAGATGGGTCTCTGAAAACTGCCCTTTATGGAACGTAGTTCAGATTTGCAAAAATGTTTAGCACCCTCTTGTGCACAGGTGTCAAACTCAGTTCCAAAAGGGCCGCAGCTCTGTACAGTTTAGTTCCAACCCTAATTAAACACACCTGATCAAACTAATTGAGTCCTTCAGGCTTCTTTGAAACATACAGGTAAGTGTGTTGGAGCAGGGTTGGAACTAAACTGTGCAGGGCTTCGGCCCTCCAGGAATTGAGTTTGACACCCCTGCTCTAGTGGCTTTGTCATTTGAAACATGCAACGAAATGTCCCTTGAGCTACAAATTTTATGTTTCTCAAACATGTAGGCAGAGATTCCACATATTTCCATTTTCTCATTTTTTTTCAGTAAATGTTTCCCAACTGTTTACCTTTCTTAAGGTCGATTCTGAGTCTCTTTCCACCCTTCTTGTTGTGGTTCTGTTGAGGTGATGGTCCCAGGCTGTTTTTCAGGAGAGAGCTCTCAGCACTCTTGCCTCTGGGTGTGGGAGAGAGGTTGATGGGTAAAGGAGAGCCCAAAGAGCGACTCTCAAGACTACTGCTGGACTCCTGAAATTCGGCTTGCCATCCTGAGGAAGACTCTACAGGCCTCACCATGGGCTTCACTTTCAGCGGCGGAGGCTCTTTGGTCCGTGCTGATGCGTCAGGGGTTTCTGGGTTAAACAGGTGGCTGATCACACTCTTCTCAAAACGTTCTTTATTAAAGACCGGAACCACTTCTAAACGAACGATGGATGAACGCATGGCTTGCCGGAATATTTCCTGAGCTCTGGAAAAAGACAGAGCGAAGGAGAGATAAGGGACGCAAGAAATAGAAAAAGCAATTAGGAGACAATCAATTTTTTATAATTATTTGCAGGTTGTTTGATGAAACAAATGAACCTGGAAACTAAAAAAAAAAAAAGGTGGAAATTGTAATACTTTGAATAGTCTTGGCTTAGATAAAACTCGCTCTGACATTTATTCTGACAGCATAATTGGGGTTATGACTAATGAGTCCTACGCATTACAAATGACAAAGCAATCCACCTCCTTCATTTTTGCTTGACTGATTTAATTTAAAAGCCGTCCATCCATCTCGAGTCTAATAAGATTAATGTGACCTTCTACTGGATAGAAGTAATTCTACTTAGCACAAATGTGTATATGTAATATATGTGTAATGTACATGATGACCACAGAACAACTGGGTAATGTTTCAACAGGTATGGTAAAGACTTTAGACCAAACTAGTGCAAGACGAAAACTGATCAACTAAATTTACGAGGAGCCATTTTATGTTAAATTTAAGAGGTTTTCTTCCTTTAGTGAGACCTTTCCAAACAGATTCATTCATAAATCCAACATTAGTGTGTGTATAAAATCTGAAATTGCAGTAAATGCCTGATGGCAACTACCTAAAGAAGAATATTTAACAGTTATATATTTAAATCTACATATATCTACATTTTATCCAAATCGATTCATTGCAGTTTGACATGTGAACATAACATGGACCAAATGTATCTATGTATGCAATGTAATGTATGCAAATATAAAAAAGGCTAAATGCTCAACCAATTTGTTGTTGTAAATAACAGTTCAGGTTTAAGAATGCTGTCTATTTTAAGATTGTTGCGTGAAACAGAAATTTATTGTGCTATTTTGACTAGTTTTAACATTTTTTAAGTCCTTCTAAAGCTTTCAAATGTATTAATGATTCACTGATAATTGATGCCATAGCATTAAAACAAGTGCATATAGCCAAGCACAGAGCATTGTTTTGGATTTTCAGAAAGCTCGGTTACAACATATATGTTATGGACCCTTTTCACAAGCCTGTTGTAATGTGTTTAACAGTCATCAGCATCTTAAAACCTTGAAAGTTTTTAATATTTGTTTTTGTTTTATAATATTTGTTTTTAAAATGTATATACATTTATATGTATTTATGTATGTATAATTTCATCTTTGCTTTAAATTACAAAAAATAAATTACTGCTAATGCGAGGCGTTTCTAGTGCAGTATCTATGGGACAGGACAGTAAATTTGATATTATTCTTTCCTCTGTCTGCCATTTTTAGTCTCACTCATTTTTTTTTTTCATTTTTTTGAAAGTTTTTATAACATCATTGTGGAGTTTTCATTTTATTATTTGAGAGAATTAAAGTAGAGTGTAAGTTTTCCACAAAGTGCAAAGCGTAGGGTGCAAAAGCATTAAGGGCGTATCCGAATAGACTTTTGCTATTTAATGGATGGAAAAATCTGCTTGCGCTGTGGGGCATGGTCTAACAGGGTTGAGTTTATTCTCTTAATGAGTTATAGGCAGGGCCAGACGAAATCTGTTGACGTTTTTTGCTATTTCTGCAAAGAATTTTGGTAAAAATCTGCAGATTTCTGCGGAATTATTTTGAAAGTTACCAGCGGAGTATCATAACTAAAACCCTAATATATTAAATAAAAAGTAATAAATTACTGAATAAAAACTCGATAAATTCAGATTTACACATTTACTCAAGTAAATAAACAGAATTAATAATGGGCTAAAAATCTGCGGAAATCTGCGGAATTCTGCGCGCGCAGATTCCGTGTAGGCCTAGTTATAGGTGTGTTTTGAGAATAAACCAATGAGAGTATCATCTCTCATTCCCTTTAAGTTTCAGTTGCGTCATGGTGCATTTGCTATTTACATGACGAACTTTGTTAGTGGAAAAACTCTCGTGGATAGGAAAACATGTTGTATGCACAGATATTCATTAGCCTAAACATAATTTATTTTGTTTATTAAGCGCAAAAATTTGTTTTAAAACTATCTATAAACTCAGTTCTAATTACCAACTAACGAATAAATGAACAATAATAATGAAGTGTGGTCAAAAAACTGAGTAATCTCCAAATACACATGCTGTGCCCCATATGGTCTAAAACCTGAAAGGTGGGCAAATCTAAGCTTGTTTTTTTAATAAAACAAATATAAATATGCATATAATAAATAATACTACAAATAATGACATTATACAAAAGCAAACTGTCATGAAAAAATTTTTAAAAGCCCCATCGAGATGAAGTCATGAAAGTATGGTTTTTATATTTATGTAGGCTAGAAACTAATAATTTTTGTAATATTTAATCCTTTATTTCTTTTTCATTTGTAAAGATATTTGCCTATTGCTGTACATCCTGTGTGTACTAAGCAATGTTTAAGCGAGGCACACAACTAATGCGATCTGCGCTGGACTTTAGACCTGTTTTGATCTGGTCTATTTTGCAGTCTATTATAGATCCTTAAAAAAATCAACGCGCCAGCAGTGCACTTTAACATGCCTCCTTTTTTTATACCAGTACGCCTATGGGCACACATATAAGCGCAAATGCATTTGCTATTTAAACAGCGTGGTGCAAAACGTCAAAACAACTCTTGCGTCGAGCTAAAACTAGCAAACAACAATTGTGTCACGTCTTGCGCCACATTGCGCTGGGTGTATGATAGGGCCCTACAATAACTTCCTCTACAGAGAAACCCCGAAATGTGAAAAGGATCTATAAACTGTGTTTTTTTCTTGTTTTGTATCTTCAGGTTTGGTCTTTAAAAAGCTAAAACAACTTGAACACACAAACAAACGAACAATATGAACCAACAAACAATAAATAAATCACTAAATAAAAATAAGAGAACCAAATTACTTAAGTAAACACAGCTTAATTTCATTACTAGCCCTCCTTAAAAAATGTAGATTTATTTTTCACATAGTTCCAAATACTGGAGATATTTTTTCAACACATTTTTAAACCTACTAACTATTTTTTAATAACCAATTCCTTTTTTCTTCGTCATCATTTGCCATTTTACTAATTAGTTATTTAGCATTCAGCCTAAAGTGCAATTTAAGGCTTAACTGGGTTGAAAAAAATCCCTGAAAACATCCTTCAAAAAAGGTAAAATTGCTAGTTTTTGTTTTGTTGGTTTGGCAAAAATCTGTAAAAATGTCTGTACAACTACATTTAACACGTTTACTCAACCTAAATCGACATTTTCTTCATTAAGGTAAAAAGATTAATTTTGTAAGCAAAACTTTGCAAGTTTACCCAAAGAAGCTTCTGCCTATTTGTTACTTTAAGTTGAGTTAATCTCAGACCTCGAAAAAATAAACGTTGCAGTATTTCTAACCCTAACAACGACAAAAAAATTGTAACACCAATAATAACAATAATGTCATCATTATTAACAACAACAGCAATATACCAAACAATAATGTTTGTTAATTAATTTTTGTTTGTTTGTTTGTTTACTCATCTTCAGGCATTCCAGTTCTGCAGACAAAAAATTATTTAAATATTTATATATATTACAGGAAATACTGTAATGCTGTGAACATTTCCTTGCTCTGTTAAGCATCACTTGGGAAATATTTGAAAAATAATTAAAGTTTCACAGGAAGGCTTATTCGTTTCTGGTAATAAAGGAATGATACTAAAACTAATGATAGAACTGCCAGTCAATGCTGTCCTCACTGAAACAGGCCCAAATCTAAAATTATATGTTAAAAATAGCCCAAACCCCATATCACTTTTTTATATCCTGCCATCTGTAGGTCAGGTAGCACATCTCTAATCTGCATGACAGTGTGCAGTAATGCTCTGTAAGATGAGGAGGTCTGCTACACACAACAAACAGAGCTCAGCAAATGACCGTGACTGCTGAATGGGCTTTGACACCACGGGTCCAGCGTTTTTGTTTTTTTTTTTTCTTTGCTTTTCTGACACCCGTCCAGGGTTGATAGCCATAAACAGAGCACAACAATGGACACTTGCTTGTTTTTACAACCATGAAATGAAAGGATAGAGCTTAAAACTAAGTAACACGACAGGAAGGAAAGGATATCGGGAAGTGGTGACAGAGAAAGCAGAGCAGAAAGCCTTTAGCTCTAAGACTCACTGTGAAAAAGACTTGTCCATTAATTCAGTATCATTAATTTTAACGATACACTCATCGTCCTGAAAGATGCCTTCCCGTTTGGAGCGACTGTTCTCCTCCACCCCTCGAATGTGAAGACCCAGAGGCCTGAGAAAAATAGAGCAAATCATAAATTAGCAGCAAAAACAGAGCACAGCACTAGCCAGCAACTGACCATGACAGACTGCGCCACTGTAACATAATAAAACAACAGCACATGACAAATACCAATAATTACAAAGTAATTGCAAGGTAATTACATAATAATTAGAAAAAGTACTCATTAAACAGTGCATATCATTATAGCGTGGAGTCTTTAAACTGCTAAAATGAGGAAAAGAGTATGCATTTATATTCCAGAGTCACTTATGAATGTTTAGAAGATTTAAAGATACCTGCAAATCAAACTTAAACAAATACTAAGAGATTCACCTGATCTTGATTTTGGCATGCAGGATGGGACTAGGATGAATATTTAAAGTGCAAATACTGTATGGTGTTTTTGTGTTTCAAATGCATTGTGTTTTTATAGGCTGGCATTCAACAGTGTGTAAAAACAAACATATACACAACCAGCCAAAAGTTTGGGGTCAGTACGATTTTTAAAAGTTTTAAAATAAGCTTCTACTGCTCACCAATGTTGCATTTATTTAATCAAAAATGCATTCAAAAATCTGTAAAATGTTTTGCACTAAAAAATAACTGTTCAAAGTAGTTTATAATTTAATTTGATAATTTATTCCAGTGATTTTAAAGATTAATTTTAGCTTCATCACTCCAGTCTTCAGAGTCACATGATCCTTCAGAAATCCCTCTAATAATAATAATTATTATTATTGTTATGATTATTATCATGAATATTAATAGTAATAGCAATAAAAGCAATAATGACTGGATTAATAATTTAATGTGTAACTATATACAATAAGTTATAAATAATTATTTTTTAATTTATATAAGTAAGTATTTAACAATTAATTTTTTACATTTATTAAATGTCGCCTTGATGAACGGAATGATTTATTTAAATTGTTAAATAAAATTAATAATTAATTTAAAAAAAAAAACTGATCCCAAACTTTTGACCATTAGTGTATATCTCATATATGTCTAGCTATCGCATTTGTTGTTTTTTGTATAAGCAAAATAAAACTTTAAAAATAATCTTCTTAGTAAAAAACAATAAATTGACTTTACAAATTTGAATGTAGCTGTTGCTTTTAAAAGATTAGTTGACTGTACTTAAAAAAGTGAATAAACCCAATGCCTTAAAATTATGTTCATTTAAATTAATTTATTTCAACAGTTCTACAACAGTTTTACACACTATCCTAACCGTAAAACGTTTGATGTGCCCTAACATTTTGCTTTTTTTCAGATGCTTATAAACATACAACCTCTGGCAAAAGTATGGAACTGCCACTCTTGGAAGTGGTTCATTCAAATGTTTAATTGTGTTGAAAAAAACACATGCCACAAAACTATTTTCATTCAACAGTCCAACCTTCTGGCTGTACGAACCACTTAAAAAAAAATGGACTACAATAACAAGTTAACAACATTTATGTACAAGACTGCATACAACGTACAAGAAAAACTAAAAACTTAAACTCATTTGAGAACTGGATTCTCTAGCTTTGAGTTTTTTCTTCAAAATGATGTGAAAATCAACTTGTTTGCTCACTAAAACAATATATTGAATTAAATTTTCTAAGACACTACAAAGCTCTATGACTGTTTGTGAGGAGGCATGAATAGGCCTGCATAATGAGATGAATAATGAGCCATGTGACTGAGAGAGAAGGAGGCCAAAATAAGTTTTAAACTTCTGTTTTTAGTTTAATGAAATTATTTTTAGCTATCATACAAAATAACTTAATATTAACTTGCGAGTGCAAGTAAACAGTTTATTGTTAAAAAAAAAATAATAATAATAATATTATATTTATATATATATATATATATATATATATATATATATATATATATATATATATATATATATATATATATATATATATATATATATATATATATATATATATATATATATATATATATATATATATTCCATGCAAAGTCAACCTTGCAATGAAAAAAAAAAAGTTTTCACCAAAATAAGAAAAGTATTTTACAGTACTTTAGAAATTCGGATTGCCCATATGCTTCAGTTTGTATCTGTTTTACTGTTGCCTGCTTGACTATTCTGTTTAATTAACTGCATGCGGACCCTAATCTATGTTGCCTTCAACCCGAGTGTAACAACAACACAATTTTAAAGTTATACAAAATTAATTTTACTTGAGGTAACACATTTATTACAGTGCAAAGTAACTAATTGCTTTTTACATTGTACTATTAACGTGTACTATTATTATTAACAGTGTACTATTATTACTCAATAGCAGTATTTACTTAATATTTTGGTTAAAGGTCTTGGATGTCTTTATGAATGTTGCTTTTAGTAATGAGCAGACTTGACTTCAATGATACTGAAAAATGAATTGTCCTTAATGTTAGTGTGTTACATTAACTTTTGTTTACTTTTATTATACTAGTTCATTTAACTCTATCTATCTATCTGTCTATCTATCTATCTATCTATCTATCTATCTATCTATCTATCTATCTATCTATCTATCTATCTATCTATCTATCTATCTATCTATCTATCTATCTATCTATCTATCATTTCACTAATAGAAAACCCTTGGCTTAATATTTTGCTTTACTTTGCTTCTTTTGTTTCTTTTGCTCTCTTGAGCATTATACACAACTCACATTCATGGAGTACTTGAAGAAACACAAGCCAGCAGTGCTGTGGATGGCAGTGATAAAGACTATCAGGCGGGAGAAACTCATAAAGCAGAAGCAGAATCGGCAGAAAAGCATTAATCCGTCAGTCTCCACCCTCGGGCGCTGCGCGCAAGTTCATTCACACTGAACAACACATTCATATATTACAGTCGACTGCAGTGCAGTAGAGGCTTGGACCAACTCTGGAAGATAGCGTACAGAAATTCAGATGGACATTTGGGCAAACACACTGGACTGAAATGGTTTTTTTCAGAGAGGTGATAACTGACTGGAGGGATATAGGTTAGGTTCTTGGATATAAAAGAGTAAGTATTTTCGTCTAGTGCTGCTGACAGCCAGCGCGCAGCAGGGGCACAAAAAAAAAAAAAATATTAAATACAAATCAGCATATTTATCATTCTAGACATCACTAAAACTAGACATCACTCTGATCAACTGCAAATGCTATTTGTGGCCTTATGTTGAACTCATCTTTACATGCATTCCAGCAATTGGTCAAGCTTTCCTACTGGCAAATTCAAAAGAGGAGCTGCAACATGCTTTAATATATGAATGAATGAATGAATGAATGAATGAATGAATGAACGAACAAAAGAATGAATGAATGAATATATACTTTAAATGAAAAGCAATTACTTGAAAGAAAAATATTTACAATTGTATTACTGTAACAGTTTGGTGTCCTTGTGTTTATATCATGTGACTTTGTGCCGTGTTCCATGTGTGTTTGTTCGTCATGTGACCCCTTTGTTCTGTTTCCCGCTGTGCGCTAATGATCATGAGTTTTACCTGTTGTGTCACCCCTTTTTGTAATCTGTTTAATCGTGCCTTGTGTATTTATATCACTGTTTTCAGTTTGCTTATTGTCCGGTATTGTATTGTCAATCTCTTGTAAATCCTGTATGCCATGTTCCAGTTGTGAGTGTTTTTGTTAATAAACACGTGGTTTTTGATAACTCCTGCATCTGTGCGAGCCTGTGACAATTACTGTAAATTTATTTAAATTAAATATAACTGTATTTACTGTTGATTTCAAGAAATGAATCAATTGCAACCTTGCAATCTTCATAAAATGAAAAAAGTACATTGTGCACCAAACAAATAATAATAATAATAATAATAATAATAATAATAATAATAATAATGATGATGATGATGATGATGATGATGATAATGATGATAATAATAATAATAATAATATTAATAATAATAATAATGTTATTATTATTATTATTATTATTATTATTATTATTATTATTATTATTATTATTATTATTATTATAGTTTCCTAAAGCTGGAATTTAACTGAACAAAAAAGTCACATGGGCAATTATTATTTATTGACACAGCAAAAATCACCAAGGGTTGAAATAATTTTTCACGTGTTCCCTTTTTATAAAGAATTCATTATATACTGTGTGTGTTTAATGTAAATTATATATATATATATATATATATATATATATATATATATATATATATATATATATATATATATATATATATATATATATATATATGTGTGTGTGTGTGTGTGTGTGTGTATAAAACATACATACATTCATACATGCACATACATACATACATAGATGAAGTCAGAATTATTAGCCCCCTCTGATTTGTTTTTCTTTTTTAAATATTTCCCAAATGATGTTTAACAGAGCAAGGAAATTTTCATAGTATGTCTGATAATAGTTTTTTTTTCTTCTGGAGAAAGTCTTATTTGTTTTAATTCGGTTTTGTTTTATTAGTTTTTAATTTTTTATCAACAATTTTAAGGACAAAATTATTACTAATTATTATTATAATTAACACACAGTATATAATGTATTTTTGATAAAAAGGAAACACATAAAAAAACTTACATATGTATTTACAATGTGTTAATTGCTGAAACTCCCTTGAACTCCAAGATTTCACATTTAGCCAAAACTGCATTTTCATTATCTTACAAATCCACAATTATTCTCCTATCTTCGCAAAAACGAGTAGTCTCACAAGCTCTAATATAAACTAATAACACATGCTATTATCACCTTTAGACTAAACAAAACGATCCATAACAAAAAACAAGAACGTGGACAAACTCTCCACTAATGCCTGAGATCAGATTAGCGGCGTGGAATTTGAAGGAAAAAAATAAAAAAAGGTTCTGGAGTGAATTAATCTTGTGTTTTTGTAAGAAGTGACAGTGTGACCTGCTAATGCTCAGGAAGGATCTCTTCACCCCTCTGTTACATGTGCCACAGACCTTCACTCCGCATGAATCCACTCTGCATCAGCTATAACAGCCCTGTTTATGCTATTGCTCGCCTTGCATTTGGAGAATATTATGGCAGTCTTAAGATGGGGTGACCTTTGACATGCAGAGTGAGGGGGCACGGCATGTCTAAAGGAAACAGATGGAGGTGACGGCCTGTGGGAGATAACGGAAAAAGAAAAGCTCGATCCTACAGGGAGAAATCTGTCTTTATTAACACTAGAACCGCCACAGGCTCAAATTTACCTTTGGCTGTATTTCAAATGTACACGGTAAAAAATGCAGAGTTCCACACAATTCATTCATGTTGTCCCAACACAACTCGATTAAGTTAACTTAACACTTTTAACAAATTTATGTGGATTAAAAATGAAAAAAGAAAAAAGTTGTCCCATTGAGATCTCAAGAATTGTGTTGTTTCAGCTCATATGATAGAAGTAGCTTGAACAAGTGAAAAAAAAAATTATAAATTAATTACGTAACAGATTTCAATGAATTATCCTTGTCTCCCAGTCACTGAATTTTCCTTTTTCTGAGTCCCTCTTATTACAACTGTTTTGACAAAACCAAACATAAAAACAGGGCATGATTGCTGGTTAATTTCAAGCATTGTCAATTCAATAAACTGAAATTATATACAATAAATGTCTAAATTACTGTATAGTAATCTGATAGTAAACTAATTCTATTGTAAATGTTAAATGCAAAATGCTTAAATGTGACATTTAACAATAATTGTGTTTAACTTATTGTTGAACTTTTGAAACCACTAACAAAGTTGACAATAACACAGTTGACTTTTTTTTTTTTTTCACCACTTTGTAATTTAGCTCAAGATGCTCACTACAAACCACCACATGGCACTCCGAGGACAACACCTTCACTTAATACACTTCATTAAACATGTACACATTGACACACCTTTATGCTGTAAAATTGCAGGTTGATATATCTGTTTATAATGTATATAACTTTTATAGTAACTTTAACTTAATTTGATTGTAATGCAATAATGTGCACTTTTGTAAAGCTGCACTGAAACTATTGATGTTCCGATCAGATCACCTGAAGGGAAATCGGGCCTGATCACATAGTTATTGACTAGATCTAAATCGGAAGTAACTTCCTGATCAGGACTCGAATATGTATTGTGGCAAAGAGGCCATGGGGGCGTACAAGGTGGGTGGCATGAGTGAGATAATCAGAGACACCTGGATGCTTCACCTGCCTCAAGTCTCACGGAGGAGCCCTGGAAGCTAAAAGGAGGAAAGATGAGAGTGCTAGTCGAGAGAGGACCAGGTCTGGATGTTTTATGTTTTGCTTCTGGTTTCAGTCTGACAGCAGTCTCTGTGAGGAGTTGCTGTCTGTTTTTTTCTTGATTTTTTATAATTAAATTATTTAAAAGTTCGGCAGTTCTCCGTCTCCTCCTTTCTGATGGCTAGGAGGCCAACAAAAACTTAATTACATATATATTCTGATTATTTTTAACACATCTATAGTTATGCAGTGTCACTGAGTTTGACCACTTTTTTGACTTCACACAGAAACAGCAATGCGAGTGACATGACATCACCTTGTTGCAGAGACGCTACTGTTGTGCCTAGAAACGCACTCCTCCAGCAAAATGCACCCCCTCATAGACTTTCATTAACATTCTCAGTCTACATTTAAAAAAATAAATAAATCAAAAGGCCATAATTGATTAAAATGTAAAATGATTATTATTTTGATGGATAAAGCAAGGACAAGAAGTGAAACACATTTTAAAATGCACTATATTTACAAATAAATGTAAAATAATAATACTGACTATAGTATAGCCTAAAATTATGCTTTTTGGTAGGGTTTAAACAGACATTTAGGCTACATGGAAAAAAATAAATTTTGAGGGAAGGGTTCCATTCATAAAACTTACCTCAGTCACTCTCATTAGTGTCATAAATCTATTATTATTTTTATTACTTTATCATATTTTATCATAGCAAATGATCCAAATTATGTTTTATTTCCAATTTATGAAGTACTGCTATCAGAGCCACAAAACAGAGTCCCTTTGAGTAAAAGCAACCATAACAAGAAGTCATTTACACCAGTGCCCATCAGCATTTTAAAAGGCAAACTACCTTGAACGGCTGTTTAAATTGTTGATGGTACATGTTACATGCTGTCTGTTTTTGTATGTGTACGGAGTCTAAAACAACTGTGCTGTTATAAATCAAATCACGTAATTTTCTATCAGTTCTTTTTATAACCAACAGACAGAGTTGTAATAGATTTGACAAGAATGTAGGAACAGACATATAATATATATTGTTTTTCATTACTAAAATTTCAAATAATAAAGAAAATAAATGTTTTAGGCAAGTGTTAATATAACTTAGTAAACACAAAAGGGATGAAAATCAGCTGAATCTATGATTATGGGAGCATAGAAAAAACATGTATAGTGAAAGTCTTTAAAGTAATATTTTCAGGACAAAGTGTTCCTAAATATTTATGCAAACATTATATTTTTAGAAAGAACTTCACATAATGTGTGTTTCTACTTGTATAATACTACTACTAAAAATGTACCCGAATCAGTGTAATTTTATACACTGAATATGTTTTATTCACGATGCAAAACAGAATGCAATTTATGGAAGTCAAACTGGTATGATAGGCACTAAAAGTCATGAGTGACGGTGGTTTAATATTTTAAATGAGTGATACATCCTAGATTGGCTAAGCAACATACTCGATTACTAATCATTTCTTTGGATTTAGGCATTACTTTGTTTCGACATATACTAAAATAGTACTTTTTGCCATATATTAATGATAGTCATGTGCATGTAACTTTTCCCCACTGGCGGTTTTAGGCATACAATGATATCTAATGGTTCTAGGGTTAAGACTTGAGTGCAGTTTCAGTCCCTCGTGACACTCTGATGACTCAGATTCAGTCAGAAACAAAGAGTGACTTTCTGCATGTCAGACAGTGAGACGCTTAAGCCTGAAACATCTGCTCATCAACTGAGCCGCTCCACATACAGTAGGTTGATGAAGATACAGTACTCAGAAACTGCAAGACTTTGTGACCTTTGATAGACAGTCTACTGCTGGCCAAATTAGAAAAGTCAAACACATCATGCTTAATACTAATTTTAAGAACAATATTTAAATATTTTACAAATTTATTAACAAACTTTTTATAAAAAATGTATAAAGGGAAGGTTAATTCTGTAAAAAAAAATACATATATTAAATCCTGTTTTTATTACAAAACTTTATTTACATAAACTCCAAACAAACATAACTTTGCCACTATACTCCCAATGTATTTTTTTTTTCAAATAATATAGCCACTAAATATTGATCTGCCAATGAGCAATATGCTGGCCAAATCTATACTTCATCCTACAAATATATAATATTTTGAAAAGAAAAAAATTATAATAATAAAAATAAATAAATAAATATAATAATAATAATTAATGTATGTATTAATGAAAAAAAATAATAAATAAATAAGAATAAATAAATAAATAAATAAATAAATAAATAAAAATAAATAAACAAACAAATAAAACTAAATTTACTAAAAAATTAAAAAGTAAAATAAATAAATAAATAAAAGTAAATAAAAAATTTAAATATATAAATTAAAAAATGTAAAATAAAAATGAATAAATTAATAAAATAAATATATAAATGAATAAATGAATAAATAAAAAAAAGTAATAAATAAATAAATAAATAAATAAATAATTGGTGGATGGATTGATGGTATTTATATACAGTAGGGATGTAACGGTATCAGAATTTCACGGTACGATAATACCTCAATATGAATGGCACGGTGCAGTATTTATTGAATAATTTACAGGAAAAACAAAACTAATGAAAAGACTCGAAAAAAGTGCCAAAAGTGTTTATCTTAGCACTGAACATATCAATGACATACAAATTAGCCATCTATCTGTAAGTTTTGCAGGAACTTCAATTTTTCAATTTTAATAACAAAAAACTATTAAACCATATATAAAAAATAAAGTTTCAATTTAGTATTGTTAAAAACTCATCACATTCAACATTTTATCACTCACTCATAGAGATGGGTTTTTTTAAAGAGAATTATCATATAACTATAATCTGGTAAAAGCTGGGATCTCTGGGCATGTCCCCTGCAACAGGAAAAAAAAAACCTCTCATTTGGGACTGAGGTTTCTGGGACAGAGAGATATGATTTAGCCAAGGTAGACAGCAGTGGGTAACGTTGTGCCTTGTCTTTCCACCACTTGAGAGGACAAGCCATGAGTGAGATAGAGGTCTCTTTGCAGTACAAGTCAATGTCTGCATCAATCTAACAAGTGTGCTGTGTTCTGCAGTCCCCATGACTGTTTTAGTTGTATTCCCTGACTTATATTTTACCACAGTCTGGCAGTGCCTGCATACTGTTTTTTTCATTGTCTGTCACCTTTTCTCCTTTTTCGTATCTTTTTAGAAAGAAACCAAAATGCTTCCACACATCCGATTTAAAACTCGCTTTAGGTTCGATCATCTCCAGCTCTTTTTCTTCCCCGCTACTAACAGCACCCTCCATTTCAGCATTACTGGATCTGTAGTGACAACAGACAGCAAAGGATGATGGCCACGCCTAGGCTTATGGGAATTGTAGTTCCTGCTACCTTCCGTTCGCTTCATTTGCCTAAGCAAACTTTTCTCAGAAATATAGTTTTATTGAGTCATGCGCCTACGGTTATATTGAAAAAAATTACTATTGCGGTTTGACGGTATTTACAATATTGTTACATCCCTAATATACAGTACTATTTCATCGAATTAAATCAGAATTTAAAATAATACTAATATCTGGAAAGAAACCAAGAATGTTCTTAATAAATGTGTTATTTTGGAATATGTTCATCAAATAATCATAAAATAAATCCTATTTTATATCAAACATTAAAAAGCACAGTTTTTCAGTGCTGATAGTAATCAAAAAAAATGTTTTTTGAGGACCAAATCAGCATACTGATACAAATGATTATGTGTAACTAAAAGTCATGAAAATTACATAATGGAGTAGAAAGCATTTTGGTTGTATCTTTTGAGTCTAAAATCTATCTTCTATTTCATAACTGGCTTTCCTCAAGCCGCTGAAGTGCTTAACTTTTAACCCCACTCATTGACCTTTACAAAATGTGCTGCTGAGTTTGCCTGAGCCAGCAGTGGATGCTGATCCTCCAGCCCTGCTGCGGGTGTATTTACTGCTGACCGCTCCAAACAGTAGCTGAAGTGCTCAGATGACCACAGAAACACACATGGTCACTTTTTTTAATTAAATTTTTAAATTCAAAATGTGAGAAAGTTTAATGAATAAACGAATTGAAATGCAAGACTTTGAAAGACTTTTTACCTTAATACCACAACATAAATAAAAAAATAATAAAATAAAATATATATATAAAACCTTTCTATTTGTATGTATTTTGTTTACTTAGACTGTTCTGTAATAAAAAAAAAAATTGTAAACAAAACCACAATATAATATAAAATAATATAATATAATATAATATAATATAATATAATATAATATAATATAATATAATATAATATAATATAATATAATATAATACAATATAATATAATATAATATAATATAATACAATATAATACAATACAATATAATAAGTACACAAACACACACACACACACACACACACACACACACACACACACACACACACACACATTATATATACATTGATTCAACGTTTGCTTTTGCTTTCTAAAGCTAGTATGCATTTTTGCATTCCTCTTTTATTAAAGACTACTTTCCGCTTGCTTCACAGCTGACAGTGCGCACAGCCTCAAGACAGAGAGAAAAAAATAAACAGTAGATTATTTACTATCAACGATTAAAAAAAAAAAAACTTTACTTTATACTCAGAGATGACAAAATGATTGGTCTAAACTGGCTGCAAAATACATGTACACCATTAATAGTTAATCCACGCATTTGCCTTACTTAATTTACAAGTTTTAATCATGTTATTATGATATTTTTTAGAGATATTGTCTGTTTTTATTCCTTTTCCTGTCATTTATTTCTAATTTGCTGATTATTTCATCAATTTGATGATGTTAATATGTTACACAGGCTATTTTATATACATATCTAAAATTCTTTGGCATTCAAGTTTGCTTTGAACTTTAAAGAGAAAGAGAGAGAACCAGATTTAACGTGTCAGTGGGTGCACATGGCTCCTGAGTAGGAGTAGAATTTCTTTTTTTTTTTATTTAACTTTTTTATTTTTACCTCAACCTATTGAAAAGAAACAGTGTCACAATAAATACAAATATTGTTAAAAATTCAATTATATTTTATTTGTTGCATATAGTTATAACTATATCTGTGATTTGTGTAAATAGTGTGTTTCAATCCGGCTACCACCGCAAGTATATTTCAAACCTGTGTGAAGCAATGGAGATGTCTGACATACATCAGTTCAGGAACAATTTAACGACTCAATGAATATGTGATAAAATCCATAAAGTATAATCGGTGGGAAAAAAGCGATAAAAATGCCAACAAGCAACATAAGATGTCGGCTCGTAGCCACATGTATACTCACAGTACATACGAATCATACATTCTATCGAAATCATATTGGATTATATATATTTGCAGATGGGAGAGGGTCATTATCATTCAAGAGTAAATATAACTGGCATAAAATGAGTCATCAAAACTTTTAGCCAGTTTTTCCATTCAAAGCAACTTTGAATATTTAAACTAAACTTTATTTTGTCAACCTTACCTTCATACGCTAGTATAAAGATAGCCCAAAAACTTGAACTAAAAGCTACAACATTCTGATTCATCACTTCAAAACCAACAGAGCAGCACAGAACATTCCCATAATCCCCCGCAACAAAAACATGTAGACACAAACAAAGCTCTGGATGTTTGCAGTGGAGCTTTAGATTTCTCCAACGCACGTCAACATGCTTTAGCTAAGACATGTATCACCAAAGTGTGTTTTGTGTGTGTGTGAATATGGAAAAATGGGAAATGTGCTGTACTAACCTTCCGCTGAGAGAGGAGCAATACGGCACCACGTGTATTCCTAAAGGCCCTTGTTCCCCAGAAATCTCCACCGTCTTTGTGAGGCTGAAAACACAACAGCAAAAAAAAAAAAACACATCAGTCACGTTATTAAGAAGTAAGACAGCACAATACAAACCAGTGTAAACTCACTGTCTCATGGCCCTCAGATCTACTGCATGCAGGGCTGCCGGGCTGCCGTACATGTTTGAGTTAGTCAGCTTTCTACCACATGATCCTGTTTTCCTACATTCCCTGCTGAAATCGTTTCCATGATGTTTGCCTTTCTGACTAATTTTCAGATGTTCCTCTTTTTTTTCTCTATTTCTGCAAATGTTCTTGGCATGAGGTGTGATGATATTGCGGGAGAGTAAGTGGATAACTGTGGACAGAGCGGGCCAGTGATCATCCGCCTTTAATCCACAACTAATAGCTCATCATGCTGGAATATTTGCAGAGTCATACATGAGCGAGTACAGTTAGACACCACTGGAGCTGACAGAGAGAGAAAGAGAGACCTTCAAATGCCCTTTATTTTAGAACATTTAAACTACAATTATTCATTTTAAAATACAAGTTTTGTTGTTATTTTAAAAAAATCATATACATATTATTGTATTTTTGATGATGATTATTATTATTATTATTATTATTATTAGTGGCAGTATCATTGTAATTATAATTATCATTAATATTAGAAGCATAAATATTATAAGTAGTATTTCCAGAGAAAAAGACGGAAAAGTAGTAAAAAAGAAAAAAAGAAAAGTAGTATTTCCACACGAAAGAGATCGCATGGTGTTGTGTGTGTGCGGAGCGTAATAAACAAACGAATTAAGAATCAAAAGACATGTGAAAGAGAAACTATTAAAGCAGAGGTCGCGTTAACCGAATAATTTCCGTCATTGACAGATTTTTTTCAGCTGTGACGGAAAAATTTGAAGATCATCCGTCATTTTGACGGATTATGCTGAGGGTGATCTATAGTAATTTGTAGCTGTAATTCCCACTCCTGTCCAGCTGATGGCGATTGACCTTGTTTTGTCTCCTCTTGTCACCGCTGCGTACAGTTGCAAAAATCTCACCGCAGCTGAGTGCGAGAAGTTTCTTTTAAACGGCCAAATAGTTGCAATATTAATAATAAAGGTGAAAAAAAGATGAAGTGATGCAGTGGACAATGAAGAACAAACAGACAAAAATCTTTATTGCCGACAGCTGTTGTTACGGGCCAACCAAGCAGCAACAAGGAGGTCAGGTGCTTTGGAGTGCATTGTGAGCTGAGCACTACTGAACGCAGAGGGGTGAAGCCGCGCCCCTGGTGCTGAAGGAGCGCATGCTGCAGTATTTTTTCCCAGTGAAACGAGTGCTTGCAAGACCGGGAAATCCCACATTCAGAAAATCCAACAAACGTCTTATCACTTCCCTAGGAGAAATGTTTCCTAACTACAAAACGCGGTCTGAATCCCACATTCAGAAAATCCAACAAACTTCTTATCACTTCCCTAGGAGAAATGTTTCCTAACTACAAAACGCGGTCTGAAGTGGCGCTACCCAGATAGCAGGTATCAATCGGCCTGAGCTCGGCTGCCCTTTGGCGCCTCCGGCTCCGACTCAGCATCGGCGAGTGTTATCCGGGCTGAGTATGGCCCGCAGCTCGCTCCCGCACACACGTTTGTGACGTTTGCTGTAAAGCACTGGCCCAATTCCTGTTAACCATATCTGGCCCGAGTCTGTCTGTAGAGTCCGGGCCACTTCTGGCAAGGACTCTCCAGTTGGCAGCAGAACGCGGCTTCAGCCTCCAGAACCAATTTAAAACTGTCACGAGAAGACGACTTTCCAAGGCAAAGACACAGAATTTAATGACAACTGCCTCTGCATCAGTCTCCCTTGATGCGTTTGATTACGCACAGGCAAGCACCCAGTCCATGTCGACGCAGGAGGAAGATATTAGGAGGTAAGGCAGATATGAGTTATTATTCATTTGTCAAATAAATGAATTAATAATTTACCCTATATGCTCATTGTGCAAGTTCATTATTAAAATATGAATAAAAAAGCGATTAGAAAATATGCAAATTAATTGACGGTCAATAACAGGTTACGACAGATTTTTTACAACCCTCTCCTTCAAAATGACGGACAATGACAAAGTCTAACGCGATCTCTGCATTAAAGTGACAGCACGCAATATTCCTGCTGCCCCCTGTTTTTATCACTAATAATCAAACAACAAAAAGAGAAAATCACTCACTGCTCTTGACTGAAGGACTTTTGTAGCTAAAGATTTTTATTACAGTGAAAATTTATTAAAGCACAGTTTGTTCAATTTGTAATGAAGCAAATAACACTTTCTCCAAAAGAAAAAAATATTATAGCAAATACTGTGAAAAATTCCTAAATCTGGTAAACATCATTTGGGAAATATTTATAAAAAAAAAAAAACACACAGGATCGCTGAATTTTGACTTCAACTGATAATGGTTTTGAATATCGTGATAACAATTATGACCAAAATAACCGTGATTATGATTTATGAACCGTGGACCTCCTTCACGAGACTCAACACTTGTAAACATTCGCTCCAACTGGTTTGTACGGCTCTCGATCCCGCCTACACTCGTCAGCGCTACCAAGCCGACCAATTACAGAGCTTGCGCTTTGCATCGTTGCGACGTGTAGTTACTGTACATTTTTTGAGAGGTTGGCATCAATGTCGGCGACGGCCACAGCAAGGGCTATGCGCCCAAGCAAAGGCTACGCTGGAGCATACGTGTGTGCTTGACACATAAGTATAAATCAGCCTTTAGTGTGGACAGAAAAACACAAGATATACAATGGTTGCAACAAAAAGACCCAAACTAGCACCAATAAACTGCATAAACAGAGGTCGCAACACATCTGTATATATGTTTTAATTGCCGTGATGCGTGTGCAGCAATCGCTTATGCCCCCACACATCATTTACCTCCTCACATGTTAAAGTGCTGCTTTCTGCATAACCCAGGTGTGCACGTGCATCTTCCTCTGCTTGTAAACTCATAAACAAACACTTAATTGTTAATCGTTTGAAAAAAAAAACACATTTTCAGCAAATTCACAGGAAATAAACAGCAATACCTATACAGAACAACATCAAAACCTTTCTCAGCACACTGTAATAATCACATAATGATATGGCTATAATACAAGCGTGAACGATTATGTTATCTATAGGCTTTGAGGAAAGCTCTGACTCTTTGCTCGCTGTTGTGATTTCCAGTCAGGTGTGAGTGAGCACAAGGTGATAAAATAAACCACAGCAATTTAAAGAATGTTTGGAGAGTTTTCCCGAGGCCTTTTACTCGCAAACAGGCACCTAGTCTAATAATTTACCCATGTGTGAGGTCTTAATAACTTCAGCAGACTGACCACACACACACACAAACATAAATACTCCCTTCTCCAGGCTCCTGTTTGACTTTAATTCCTTCATTTTTTTTTTTCAGTATGTAGCACAGATTGTGTCTGACTGTGTGTGAGAGCCTATTTGGAGAAAGAGCTGAGAGTGTTGAGATGCTAATGCAAAAGAGAGCTGTCTGCCCAGAGCTCAGAGGACTCAACACTGATAAGCTTCTCTAGCACAGATAACTGAGAGAGAGAGAGAGAGAGAGAGAGAGAGAGAGAGAGAGAGAGAGAGAGAGAGAGAGAGATGGGGTTTAAACACAATCACCATGAGATAGAAAACCGCAAACAACAACAACAAAGATGGGAGGAAAAACTGTGGTAAGCACGAGTAAATCCTGTGAAGTGCAGTTTCATCAACTCGCCAGAAGTTTCGTTAATCAAGGCCGACTCAAATAAGAAATTTCAAAGAGACCCAACTCCTCAAGGAGGGGCCAAGGAGCCCAAAATAATTAGGCAGGCTTAAATGAGGGGGAAAAAACTCAGCACCCCTCCATTTTGCTCTCCCTTTTCCTCTCTCGTTCCAAAAAAGATGTTTTCCACATTACGTACTATACAGTAGACAGTTATTAAACGCACTGTGTGCTGTTTGTATTGTCTGAAAAGTATTTTGTCATGAAGTGACCAACATTCCAAGCTCACATTGCTGCTGTTCTTGTTAATAAAGTGACTTTTCTGTGTATAAGTAGGCGAGTCTAACAAAATGACAGAAACAGTGCACATGAATATGAATTGTGTTGCACTACTAGTAACCTGCTAAAAGGATGTTTTTCTGCTAAAAGAACAAGTTTGAAACAACTACAGGGTGAGTGAATAATAATAATAATAAAAGATAAAATTTTGAAGGATGTTAGTAAGCTGCTTTATTAGGTTCATTCGTTCAACTGATGCTTAATCCAAAGATCTAATTGGCCAATAACATGCTTTAAAAATGCATACATAGTCTAGAAGATCTGCTGGAGTTTAAAACAGAGTATCACACCCAGGTGGTTTCCAATGAGTTTCCTTTTACTGTTAAACACAAAAGTTTTTTTTTTTTTTTCAAATTAGAAAAAGGTTAGAAACCTGTAACCGCTAACTTCCATAGTATGGAAAAAAAAATAATATCGTGGAGGTCAATGGTTACAGGTTTCCACCTTCTTTTGAAATATCTTTTTTTGTGTTCAACAGTAAAATAAATTTAAATAGGTTTTTAGCAAGAGAAGGGTAAGAAAATGTTTTCAGTCAAGCCTGGTTTATACTCGACGCGTTCGCTAGTTCACTTGAGTGCGCACGGCGAATGTGACGTCATCCCTGTGTTTGTAGAGGTTTGCTTTGGGTGTGGAAATGATTTTTGGCTGGCAGAGTGCACTTTTTAAAAAAAAAAAATTTAGGGTGGCGCCGCGTTTGATTTGAGTTTAAGACAAATGACTTTGAAGAGATTTTGGCTGAAACAGGTATGACAGTACAGACATCTTTATGATCCATCCATGCCTGATCATAGGGATAATCCAACGACCAATAATTGGCTAGGAATTGCAACAGTAGTGGATAAGGAAGAAAGTTTTTGTTTAAAAGTTTAGAAAAACTTAAGAGGTAAGTTTGTTAAAACCAAAAAGAGAGGCCGTGGCTAAAGTGGAGACCAAAGTGGTTTTAATAAACAATTACAGAATATGTTTTTCCACAATTTGTATGTTTTACACTGATGTGTATATTAAAATTTTGAATGTAAAACAATTTAATAGTTACACAACTAAAATGAAGTCACAAATTATTTCTTTGATAATGAAAAAGCGCAACGAAGGTCCGCAACAAAGCGCCAGGCGAAAGTATAAATCAGGCTTCATTCCTTTAAGTGACTTTGAACATTGTATGGTTGATGGTGCCAGAGAGGCTGATCTTAGTATTTCATAAACAAAAAAGAAGAAAAAAAAACTATTGTAATACCCAGAAAGCAGCAATGCTATCTCTGGGTTGGAAACGCCTTGTTGATGCCAGGACAGAGGACAGAGGAAAACAGCCAGATTAAAAAGTCAATCAAATAACCACTTCTTACAACTGAGGTTTACAGAAAAGCATCTCTGTTGCTTGAAGGGTTAGTTCACCCAAAAATGAAAAAAAAATATTAATTACTCATCCTCATGTGATTCCTGTCCCCATGTGATCCCCTTTCAGAACTAAAATAAAGATATTTCAAGATGTAATTCAAGAGCTTCCTCATCCTTCAAATATAACAGTCAGAAGGAATTCAATGTCCAGAAAAGGAACCAATAACGTCAAAATAATCCATCCACTTCAGTGGTCATATCATATCATATGAAACAACTTTGTTCATCTCTTTTGTATCAGGTCATATTTCATCAATCATATTTACAGTGCATATTCCACACAATAGTGTTTTTGGAGCTTTGTATGTTGAACTTCAAAAGTCACACAGTTTCTTTTCTGGACTTTGAACGTCTTGTAACCATTGCTGCGTAGGGTCAGAGAGCTCTGAGATTTCATCTAAAATATCTTAATCTATGTTAGGAAGATGAATGAAGGTCACGGGGGATTGTAACAGCATGAGTAATCATTTAAAAAAATTTTTTTGGAGTGAATCAATCCTATAAAGCAGATGAGCAACAGAAGAGACACCATTGACACTAGAGAAAAGCAAACTGAGGCTAGATTTGGCACAGGCTCACCAAAATTTGCCAACAGAAGATTGGAGAAAAAAAAGATTGCCTGGTCTAATAAGTCTCCATTTTTTGCTGTGAAATGATGATAGGATCAGAAAGCAACGTAGGCAACATGAAAGCGTGGATCCATCCAGCCTTGAATTTGTGGTTCAGGTTTGTTTGATGATGTGGAGGAGTGTACTTTCCTGTTATACTTTGGAGCCTTGGTACCAACTGAGCACTGATTAAATGCCACAGCCTACCGAACTGTTCAATCTTTAATGACAACAGCGCACTCATTTTGTGACGTATATATCCAACAGGAAGTCCCAAAACTTTCACAAAGCTCAAACCATCTCAAACTAATTTCTGGAAAATGATAACGAGTTCATGAAACTAAAAGGGAGGCCAGTCACCAGACACCACTATATCCAATAGAGCAATGTGACAATACATATCATATGGACAAAATAA